>NW_024412436.1:5798223-5829181 GCF_014898765.1 Herpailurus yagouaroundi | reverse complement strand
CTGGGTGAGGGGCAGAGAGAGAGGGAGACACAGAATCGGAAACAGGCTCCAGGCTCTGAGCCATCAGCCCAGAGCCCGACGTGGGGCTCGAACTCACGGACCGGGAGATCATGACCTGGCTGAAGTCGGACGCTTAACCGACTGTGCCACCCAGGCACCCCGAGTTTAAGATATTTTAAAAGAGAAGAATCTCCATTCTCCTGCTGTTCTCTTGGGCTTTCCTCCAACCTTGCTGCAGGCTTCACTTTCTTCTCCTTTGCTGAGTTCTCTTCCTCCATGCGTCATTAGAGATGTCCCCGGGGACTTCTTCTTGGCTTCTCTCTCACCACCCCCTCACCCAGGGCATCTCCTCCATTTCCATGACTTCACCACCTCCTGGATGCTGGTGACCCTTGAAGTGCTGAACCAGCTAAAACTCTCTCCGGAGCTCCAGGGACTCAGACCTCACACCCCATAGCTGTTTCTATTATCCTTATTGCCCATCAAGCCCAACTTATTTTCAAAAGAGTTTTAAAGTGGAGTCCAGGGGCGCCTGGGTGGCGCAGTCGGTTAAGCGTCCGACCTCAGCCAGGTCACGATCTCGCGCTCCGTGAGTTCGAGCCCCGCGTCAGGCTCTGGGCTGACGGCTCGGAGCCTGGAGCCTGTTTCCGATTCTGTGTCTCCCTCTCTCTCTGCCCCTCCCCCGTTCATGCTCTGTCTCTCTCTGTCCCAAAACATAAATAAACGTTGAAAAAAAAAATTAAAAAAAAAAAAAGTGGAGTCCAAAGATACATAAAAGATGAAAACTCAAGACGATGAATAAAGTCAAAATCAATGTGAAGATAAAAATGAGGGCCAAGAAAAAAAAAGTCAGGTGATGGAAAACGTTAGTTCACAAATCTGTTTAGAAAAGTTCTATGTGGTTGTTTGACCCCGCATCATAGGTCCGACTTTGAGCTTGCTAGTAACCTTCGCAAAGAGGGAAACACACACTCACAATTCATACGTTAAATTAAAACAGTATGGCTGTCGCAAATTCATTGTTCACAAGTGGCAAAAACCTTTCTAGGAAGCAGAAATGAGAGAAAATTCTTTGGTGGCTTCTCATCAAGAAATTTGCAGTGTAATGACCAGTGTCCTCGACAGCATCCTAAATACAAAAATGAGAGACCCAACACTGTTTCTAAAAGCCTTCTACCATAGTGTCCAATGGAATAACATTGCTGTGTAAAAGAACACGTATAGCACAGCTAATGTGAAAGAATTCCAGAAGAAATTAAAATGGTGCAAACCAAGTACGCAAAACGGATGGTGTGGTTTCAGTCAAGGGTAAAGAATATTCTATACTCTGCGGAATTTTCTGTGAGTTTCATTTTTTTTTTCAACAGACATTTTGAAATTTCTTGACCGACGGTGAGTCTTAAGTTACAGTTCCTTGGTGTTTCTGGTGTGCAAATAGTCTTTCTTGGCAGTTAAGTGAGGACACACTTGCTTTAAAAGCCAGCCATCGGGGGGTCGGGGTAAAAGTGACATCCTTCTATGAATGTTGCAATGCATAATCTAGACGCTTACCTAGCAGAAGCCATTCCACCTGTCTCTTCAAGGAGATGGACTGAAGGGCTACCAAGGGACAGAAAACAATTCCAGGTTCGGTCCACACCAGGGATGTGTCCACGAATGAGGCCCAGTTCTCTGTGCCATGGAAGAATGCCAAAATAGCAAGGAGAATGGAGAGGAGGACGACGACACAAGGGAGAAAAGCTAAAGATAAGGGGGGAATCTTCAGAACTGACCACAGGTTGATTTGAAGAGAAAGAGTGGTCTAGCAGGACCCTCATGCTGGGGAAAGACTTTCACTTGTGCTCTTTTCTCTTCGCCATGTTGCCCTGGGCAAATCACTGCCGATACACAGAAGAGAGGTGGCTACAATGCAACACTACAGGAATCAGTTGCAAACCTCAAGGCACGTGCCAGAGCGAATAACAAGAGAAGGACCCTGGCTGGACCCTCCTTCCCTCCACATTTTTGAGGCTGAAGAGGGGCAATGCCTGAGGCTGAAGTATGGGAACAAATAATGTTGGGAAAACTGGATAGCAACATGCAAAAGAATGAAACTGGACCATTTTCTTACACCATCCACAACAATACACTCGAAATGGATTAAGGATCTAAATGTGGGACCGGAAACCATAAAAGTCTTAGATGAGAACGCAGGCAGTTACCTCTTTGACATCAGCCTTAGCGACTTTTTTCAGATACGTCTCTAGATGTATTCTAGGGAAACAAAAGCAAAAATAAACTATTGGGACTACAAAAAAACAAAGAGCTTCTGTACAGCAAAGGAAACAACCAACAAAACTAAAAACGTGGGGCGCCTGGGTGGCGCAGTCGGTTAAGCCTCCGACTTCAGCCAGGTCACGATCTCACAGTCCGTGAGTTCGAGCCCCCGCGTCAGGCTCTGGGCTGATGGCTCGGAGCCTGGAGCCTGCTTCCGATTCTGTGTCTCCCTCTCTCTCTGCCCCTCCCCTGTTCATGCTCTGTCTCTCTCTGTCCCAAAAATAAAAATTAAAAAAAAAAAAACAAACTAAAAACAGCCTACTGAATGGGAGAAGGTATTGGCAAATGACATATCTGATAAAGTGTTAGTATCCAAAATATATAAAGAACTCATACAATTCAACATCCAAAAAACAAATAATCCAATTAAAATAGGGGCAGGAGAGGGGCATCTGGGTGGCTCAGTCGGTTAAGCGTCTGACTCTTGGTTCCAGCTTAGGTCATGATCTCACAGTTCATGAGTTCGAGCCCTGCATCGGGCTCCGCACTGATGGCACAGAGCCTGCTTGGGATTCTCTCTCTCCCTCGCTCTCTCTCTCTCAAAATAAATAAACAAATAAAAACTTAAAACATATATATAGGCAGAAGACATGAACAGACGTTTCTCCAAATAAGACATGCAGAAGGCCAATAGACACATGAAAATTTGCTCAACACCATTCATCATCAGGGAAATACAAATCAAAACCACAGTGAGACATCACCTCATCCCCGTCAGAACGACCGAAATAAAAAACTCAAGAGACAACAAGTGTTGGCGAGGATATGGAGAAAAGGAACCCTCGTGCACTGTTGGTGGAAATGCAAACTGATACAGCCACTCTGGAAAGCAGCACGGAGGTTCCTCCAAATACTAAAAGTAGAACTACCCTATGATTCAGGATTCGCACTACTGAGTGTTTACCCAAAACATACAAAAACACTAATTCAAAGGGATATTTGCACCCCTGTGTTTATTGTCACGTTGTTTACAACAGCCAAACTATGGAAGCGGCCCAAGTGTCCACGGACTGATGAATGGATGAAGAGCAACGGAATATTATTCGACCATGAAAAAGAATGAAATCTTGCCGTTTACAACGACATGGATGGACCTAGAGGGTATTATGCTAAGTGAAATAAGCCGGCCAGAGAAAGACAAATACCATATGATTTCACTTGTATGTAATTTAAGAAACAAAATAACCAAACCAAAGGGGAAAAAAAGAGACAAACCCAAACAACAACAACAAAACCTGGACACTCAACCGTAGAGAAGAAACTATATGGTTACCGGAGGGGAGATGGGTGGGAGCAACCTTGTAGACTCTCCACCCTGGCAACTAGGGTTGGGCAGACACTTGTGGTCCCTCACCTCATTCTCTTTGTCACCTGAGTTCAGTGGAGCTACGAGACAGACAGGTCCGTGCATGATGCTTCTGCACCCACTTGGGTGCATGCTACAATCTCCTTTCATGCAGAAACAACTCTTGACTAGCAGATGGGAGTTAGTAGATAAATGCCCCTGTAGGTCATCCCTTCAGTGGGAAAATTCCGAGGCATGTTGCACAGTTTCTCGGAAGGTGCGCAGTGTGTTTGAGCCCTAGTTGCCCACAGCAGGAACCAGCTCAATCACACAGATTTTACTGACTTTTTCCCTATGTCACTCTCCTTACTGCCTCACGGCTGCTTCCTGATATCACCTTGTAAGACAAGCACCTTGTTCCCAGGCTCTGCTTTCAGGGGAAGCTGTAGGAAGCCAGCCCCAATCCCAGAATTAGAGCTAGAAGACTGGATTAAGGAACACTCCCAGAAGGTATCAGGAAGAAATGAATGATGGAAAATCTAAAAAGTGTTAGATCTGGATGCTAGAAGTGGACGTGTTGTTACTCAAATAATAGGAGTTCCAGGGAGAGACAAGCAGGTTATTGCAGTAGGTGAAGTCAGATGGTCTCTGTGTAACTTTATTGGGTGAATCTATCACCTTCCACAAACCCTTATCTTCAATTTCTCTGCCTTCCAACAAGGGAAATGGAGAGGAAACAAGCTTACCAGGTCATACATCTCGCTCTTGGCCCATTTCCCTTAGCATCTGGTGATCAAAGCCACTCAGACCTCAATGCCAGTTGGTCATGTCTCTGTTCTACAGCTAAGACACCATTGCTTCTGGCTTTCAGTTACCTCAGCCCATCAGCCTCTTTGCCAAGACATTTGTGTAAGACCTGTGCTTGTACCTCTACAGCAGCTTCTGGTTGAAGTGGGGAAGGCCTTTCAGAGAGAATAAGGGTAACCATCTGGATGGGTACTCCCTTCATGAGGGCAAGAGGAACAGATACGGAGCTGCTCCCCCTGCCGTGTGGCCCCTGGCAAGCTCAGAAGACAGTCTTTCGGTCTAGGATTAGAAGGAGCTTCAGGCCATGCATACTGCTGAGAGTCGGAACCACCAAAATACGTCTAGAAATTATGCACTCACTTTCATGGCTCCCTAGTCCACCCCTCACTCCTCCCCTTCTGTGTTTCTTCTTCTCACTGACCTTATTGTTCCTCCGAAGTTCTGGGTGAATCCTCCACACCATAAAAATGACAAGTGGTGTTGGGACCACTACTGAAAACCAAGTGGAGTGTTCTCTCACAATTTTTCTTTTCATTCCTTTTTAAAATTTAACTTAACTGTTATTTTTTTGGCTAATAGAGGTTTGCTGGTAAGAAGAGATCAGGGACACGCTACTTCCCTTGAGTTGGTTGTAGGAAATTGTCTCCAAACTTCTCTCATGTCTGGAAGGAGAAAGATCGCTGATGGTTCCCACTGCTGGAGGAGGAAGCTACAAATATAGAAGAGGAGGAAACTCAAGCCCCCTGGGGTGTTGGCCTGGAACTGGAGGCACTGGTGTGGCCTAATGGTCTTCAATATAGAGAGATTATTAATAGGGAAACAACTATAGAGGTAAAGGATAGTGTGTATACAGAAAAATTATATAATAATTATATTAAAATTATATATGTAACTTTTTATGTCTGATAGATATATAATTCAGTCACTAGATCTTTACGCTGCTGAGAGGGCCTTGAAAACAATAACAATGAGCTCACCTAATTCTCAGATCTTCATTTCTGCACACCGTTTTTCACTAAAACGGACAAGTGCTCTCTGGGGAAACAACCGATTTCAGCGCTGAGAAAGAGAAAGTACAAAATGAACCTGAGATACCTTATGTCAGAAAATGGTGAAGTGTACAAAGAAGGATTGTCAAAGGTCACAGAAGCCAAACCTGGGACTATTTGAGCATCAAAATAAATAATGATAGGGGCGCCTGGGTGGCTTGATCGGTTGAGCGTCTGACTTCGGCCTAGGTCATGATCTCACAGTTCGTGGGTCCGAGCCCTGTGTTGGGCTCTGTGCTGACAGCTCAGAGCCTGGAGCCTGCTTCGGATTCTGTGTCTCCCTTTCTCTCTGCCCCTCCCCTGCTCACGCTCTGTCTCTCTCTCTTTCAAAAATAAACGTTAAAAAAATTTTTTTAAAAATAATGATAGCAATGGATTACAACCCAGAAGATACAATAGAGACACAAGAGCCTGTAGAGATTTAATAAATTGATGGGTAAGTTAAAACTTTGATGAGAAATGGGATGTTTGCATAGTGTCTAAGAAGTTCTCAAAAAAAAAGTTGTCAAGTTGTCGCAGTGGGAAAACAAGTAACTTTCGAGTGGAAACAACTTGTAAACACCGCTTTAATTTAGTGATCACAGTTAACATTATCAGCAATAGGAATACTAAACTCTTGTGCCACCAGAGAGGATAAATGAGGACACAGTTTCGTTTCTGTAATACTCTTCTTAAAAACACACGAGTTTCATCATGAAGACATACCAGACAAACCCAAATCGAGAGACTTCCTTCAAAATACCTAGCTTACCATCGTCAGAAGTGTCGGAGTCATGAAAATCAAGGGAAGACTGAGGAATTGTTTCAGTCTCAACATATATGAGATGATAGATAGATGATAGATAGATAGATAGATAGATACAACAGATAGGTAGAGATATATACATATAACTAGATGCAATGAGTAATTCTGAGCTAGACTCTTTTACTCTAATGGATATTACTGGGAAGATTGGGAAAACAGGGGGGGGGGGGTCTGAGGATATTGACGCTGATTTCCTGATATTGATGGCTGTATTGTGGTTACACAGGAGAATATCCTTATAGGGAGGAAATGCACATTAAATGTTATACATATATAATACACATGTAGGGGGAGGGAGCATTGTGTTGGCATCCTCAGATGGTTCGGGGAAGAGGTCTTTCATGTTGTACGTTTTTTGTAAGTTTGCGGTTGTTTCAGGGAAAATAGTGTAAGAAGAAAATAATCCAGTGGAGAGATAGTATAGCACCTTCCTGTATATGTTTGGCATCCCTTCTGCACCTCTCCTACAGCCTCTCCCAGTCACCTGTGATGCTGTTGCAGGACCAGCCATCTGAAGAATCAATCCCCCATTTTCTGGTACTAGGAAGACACTGGAAGACATTTGTTCTTTGGGCCCCCAAAATAGGATATAAGTGTTTCTAAATTCCTTTTTTTGGAGCGTAGACTGAGTCATCTCTGAATGAGCTTTTACTCTTTTAGAAGGTAGAACGGGGGCGCCTGGGTGGCTCACTCGATGAAGCGTCTGACTCTTGGTTTCAGCTCAGGTCATGATCTCATGGTTTGTGAGTTTAAGTTCATGTTGGGCTCTGTGCTGACTGCAGAGACTGCTTGGAATTCTCTCTCTCCCTCTTTTTCTCTGCCCCTCCCCTGCTCGTGCTCTCTCTCTCTCTCTCTCTCTCTTTCTCTCCCTCTCTCCCAAAATAAATTAAAAAAAGAAAAAACAATGGAAGGTAGAATGAATCCCTCTTCATCCCTTAAGAAGGTGCAGGGTGCGGAAGAGTGGGCATGAAGAGATTTAGTGCCCGCTCAAAATAGAATATGCACCATTGGTTGTAGGGGAAGGCAGGTGTGTTGGTTAGTCTTCATTTGCACCTCCCCCGCACCTTCATTCTCTTGCCCTTTCTTCCTCCATTTTTACTCCAAGAGGCTGATCCCCACAGTATGAGTGACCTAATGTCTTGTCATCTGGCCTCTGCTTGGGTTCTGCCAGGGGAGGCGGGCAGGGTGGGAGAGTGGTGGTTCCCTCCCCTGCCCACTCTCTGCGTGGGTTCTGCCATTATGGCTTTGGAGTCTCTCCATGACTCCACTTCCTGTTAGAAACCCCTTCTCCTGTGTCTCTAGCTCCCACTGGGTTCTGGAAGGGTTCACCCCCTTCTCTCCCCTTGTCTTGTGGGCCTTGGTGAGGTGATGGCTTTCCCAGACATGAGGAATAAGCTTTACCGCGACGAAGGACAAAGCCTACGCAATACATGGTGGCCTTAATAAAAAAAAAAGCTAGATGTAACTGCGCAAGTGCCTTCCTTTCATTAAGGAAGTGGCTTCAGGGTAAGCGATTTCAAGAATCGATTCACTTTGCTTTGGGTTAAACCGTACGGGGAAGTCGTGAGCGCCCAGGAGGAGACAGTGAAGGTGGAGTAGATGGTGTGATCGTTCGGTTCACCGCTGAACGATATTCACCGCTTCTCCCTGAGAAGGATGGTGGGCCCGTGTCCTGGAGCCATGTGATTCGTTCCGTGCGACGAAATTGGAGCCGGGGGAGTGGCGGCCCCTGCCGAGCAGAAGCCGTAGGAGTCTTCTCAGTGTCGGTCATTTTCTTCTCCCTCTGCCTTTGAGACCAGCAAGGTCCCGAGAGCTGGGGTGATCTTCAGCCTGCATCCCACGATCAGGAAGTGCAGCATCCCTGAGCTAACCTGGGATCCCACACAATGTGAGCAAGAAATAACCCTTTGTAGTTGTGAGCCGCTGAGATCGTAGGTAGTTACCATCCCATAACTTGCCTCAAGCTGATTAATACAAAAGACACTTACCTTGTGCTATTAAAAAAAAAAAAAAAGGAAGGATTGGTTTTATAAAAGATGATCTAATGGTCAGCCACCTTGCAATATATCCTGGCCCCTTCCCACAACTGGCAAAGGCAGGATATACCCATATGCCAACAGGGGAACTCGAGTACAAAGATAGGCACATAGCCAGAAATCAACACGCAGGATAAAAGCCAAAAATTTTTAAAGGGAGACTCCCCTTCCCCAATTCTACAGCCAGATGAATTGCCTGGGTCATTTAAAAAAATTTTTTTTGTAATGTTTATTTTATTTTTGAGAGAGAGAGAGACAGAGCCTGAGTAGGGAAGGGACAGAGAGAGAGACAGAGACACAGAATCCGAAGCAGGCTCCAGGCTCTGCGCTGTCAGCACAGAGCCTGACGCGAGGCTCGAACCCATGAACTGTAAGATCATGACCTGAGCTGAAGTCTGACGCTTAACTGACAGAGCCACCCAGGCGCCCCGCCTGGGTCAGTTTTAAAATTTTGATAAGTTGGTTGCTATAGAAATGAACATCAAAAGGGTTTGAGGGTGGAAGTTTGATGAGCTACTTGCTGTTAACAGCATAGATTTAGCCCCGCTGTATTTTTTTCTGGGATTGTTGTCTTAAAAGTGATTCAGTTACGAAATTCCACTGGTTTTCTGTGGTCTGCCTCTTACCCTAATTTTCTTATAAGCCCTAATATTTTTAGTGTGTGATTTTGCAGAATGCAAAGGTCTTCAGAAATGCACATATAGTGTTATATCTGAAATAGTCTGTATTATAGTAGATAACAATTCCCATATACAAATTTAAAACAAGCAAAAAGCCCATAACTCTTTCTTCATCCCTGCTTTTTTTCCCCATTCAGTCATCCTGTACACATGCATGGGGTCAGGAGGAAATGTGGTCAAGGAGAAAGGACATGGCCTTCAGAATCAGACAGAACTGAGTCTAATCCTACTACCTATGTTAACTCAGATGAGCTTATCTCCCTGAGCCTCGGTTTCCTCATCTGTAACAGAAAGGGTAGAAAGACCTTTCCGGAAATTGGCCAGAAGAGAGCCAGTCTCCAGGAACAAACTCAAGAGCCAATAGCTGAGTGTCCCCGAGGAGGTCCTTCCCACAGGACAGCACTTTCCAGTAGGGACTAGGCACCACCCCTGCCTACGCTCAGGGTCCTGAGCCAGAACCCCAGGGATGGGGAAAGGCCGGCGAATCTTTCACAGTCCCCCCAGATAACACGATGCCTGGTGACGCACATGGCTCTTTGAACATAACTTGCTTCCCTCGTTCTGATTCCATGTTCAAGAAGCAACCGAGAGCATGGGACTCATGGGGTGAGAATGCCTGGGGTAGGTAGACAGAAAGTCTGGTGTGCTTAACACTGCAAATAGCACAGTGACATTCTGTGTTTATTCAAATTGCTAAAACTCACTGTGCTTCAGCTTCCTCGACTGTAACAGGGGGATAATAATAGCACCTAGCTCTCCAAGTTGCCGTGAGGATTATGAGAGCTATATAGAAAGTGTTTGCAACAGTGGCTGGCCCAGGGCAAGTCCTACCTGAGTGTTTGCTATTAGTATTGTCCATCAAGCTCTGTGAGGTTGGTTAATGTCACTCTGCCTTTGCAAGCCAGTGCTACGTGGGTGTGCACAAAAGCAACTTAAGAACAAGACCCCGACGGGGCGCCTGGGTGGCGCAGTCGGTTAAGCGCCCGACTTCAGCCAGGTCACGATCTCCCGGTCCGTGAGTTCGAGCCCCGCGTCAGGCTCTGGGCTGATGGCTCGGAGCCTGGAGCCTGTTTCCGATTCTGTGTCTCCCTCTCTCTCTGCCCCTCCCCCGTTCATGCTCTGTCTCTCTCTGTCCCCAAAATAAATAAACGTTGAAAAAAAATTAAAAAAAAAAAAAGAACAAGACCCCGAAGAGTGGCCGATTTACCGAGGTTCATGCTACTTTGAAGGGACATCTCTGGGCAGCCAGAGTCCTTCCTTAGGTGATAATACACATGCTTCATCTTGCCACGTGCTTAGCCGTAAATAAGGATTGTATGAAAAACTGTCTCACATGTGTTGTTGAGACACCAGGTCACTGGTGGCCTTTGTCTCTCTTCTCAAGCACCACAAGTCTTTGAACTGTCGGCCAGAAACCACAAATTGGGAAGGGAGTGCCTGACAGCCTGAGGAGACTGTATCAGCTGGGTCTGACCATAAGAGAACCTGCAACGATCTAATTGCCGTTGAGTTTCTGGATTGAAATAAATTCAGCGGGAGGCGGTGGCCTTGCCAGCTGGTAATGTGATTTGAGACTCAAGTAATAGAGCCCCACACTGGAGTGTGGACGTGTCAGCACCACCCCTCTCCCCCTTACAAAACCACTCATCTTCCTTCAAGATGCAACCCAAACGTCACCTCCTCTTTGGAGCTTTCTTGAACTCCCTGAGGGTCCCCAGTGTGTTCCTATGGCATCTTCTCCGTCTCATGTACATGTGTTCCTGTCTGTCACTCCTCCTAAGAGTGTCTTAGTGACCTTAATATACCCTGCATCCAGCAGAATGCTTGGTCCATAGTACGTGCTCACAAAAGGCTTGTTATTGAATTAATGCATTAGGTCCTGATTTAAGGCCATTGAATTAATGCAGTGGGCCCTGATTTCCCCTATTTTCTTGCTCAAGCCTGGGGCTAAAGCACATGAACCTTCAGAGCCTTTCCAGAGGCAGAGAGACAAGCCAGCCCAAATCAGAGGAGGTGGACACCTGCCCTTCCACAGCTACCTCAAGAACATGCTGCTGGTACAGCCTTGCACCATAAGGACTGGAAGACGCCTCCAAGTATCTAGAAGACCAGGAGATGACCTTGGGCAAGACGCATTGATACCACACATCATTTATTCTGCAAACACTGACCAAGTGTCAACGTGTGCCAGGCCATGAATGAGATTCGGTTCCTGTCCTCATAAATCGTAAGGCCTAGGTAGAAACAGACCATATGGCAACAGATGCTGGGACAGGAGGGAGCACAGGTCGCCATGGGAAGGGACACGGAAGACAGAACTTTGAACATGTAGCAGAAGAGACAATGTCAGAGGCGAGAAGCAACTGTGGATCACGCTGCTTTGAGGAGGGAGAGCCACCTGTTCTCTCTGACGGCTAGAGCAGGAGAACTGTTTTCTCCTCTCTCCCGGGAGGGCGCCATTTTGGGTATAACCATCTCCACCATTTTCCCTGAAGCCCGGAAACTGACTGCCGAGGCCCGCCATGGTCTGTCCAACGCTTTGCCTGGAGTGTCTCTCGGCTGCCAGGTATGATTCTGTCCTGTCCCTAGCAACCACTAGAGACAGCCTGACCCTCCTATGGCCATGGGCAATGGGACCCACAGGATCTGACCCTCTAGTCTCAGGCATCACGTCGCCTCCCTCTCCTCGGAAGCAGATGATGTATCCAGTAAGTAGACACAAACCCATGAGACACAAGATTTACCTTGGTGGGAACAAGCCCCACGTTAAAAAAGAAATAAGAATTTCCACTAACAAGTTTATTATTACTGATAGCACTTTGAATGAAGCAATGAATTTAACAACTATATATATATATATATTATTTTTTTTTAAATCACAAATAGATGACAGACTTACAGAATTGGTTTTCTGATCGCCCAGAAAAGACAGGGATGTTTACTTAGTAGGAAACTGCATCTGGGTGAGACTAGCCAGGGGTCCTCGAGCTCTAAGCCGGGACACGTCTCGTGAGCTCCCAGCCAGCAGAGGAGTTGTGGCACGATGACCACCCACCAGCAGAGCGGAGCCAGGGCCAGGCAGGGCCAGGGTTAGGTGTCAGGAAGCAGGGGTGGCCATGCCTGTTATTCCGGCCTTGAGAGGAGTGATCGTGATGTGAGAATGTGGGACCTACTGCGGACAAGCTGCCCCGTGTGCACACATATGCGTTCACTTAAAGCAGTGCGTACTTCCTTCCCTAAACTAGCAAGGGGGTTTGGGTGGGAGTTGTGAATCTACAAACATATCGCAGAGACCACGGAGGGGGAGACTCAACCTATCAAAGCAGGGACCCGACTTCAGCTGGGGTGAGCACCTGCCAGGTGGGTCATGCGGCTGGGGTAGCTCAGACGTCAGCATAGGGAGAGACTAATGCCCAGGTAACGGCCGTGTGGCCCATGATGAGTGTGGGACAAGGTGACAAGATTGTTCCCATGTGTGGGACGATCCGGAGTCCCTGGGATTTGAGATGGGCCTGCTGGGACGGGCGGAGAGGGAGAGGAACTGCATGGGCATCCCAGGCAGGGAGAGAAAGCCAGGAATCCCTGAGGAAGCATGCAGTGGGTTGGAGGTTGCAGTTTCTGGAGTGCATGGGAAATGTGGGGCGGGGGGCGGGGGAGCGGGGAGGAGGAACTGGAAAGGGAGCCGGAGGCCAAAGTGGGTCCTGAAGCAGGAGTTTTCACTTAGGGCGGATAAATCACAGGGAGTCCTTCCTGGACTCATTCTCTCTTTTATTCAACAAATATGCACACAGGCAGGCGCTCCAAGGGCGCCCCCCCCAGTGCGTGCACCTGTTGGCAGCCACTGCCCTCCTGAGGCCAATCGAGGGAGCGCCCGGCTCCATGCTGTGCCTTGGGAGCCCCCCCCCCTCCCGGCTCCAGAGGAAGGTGGGGCCGTGGCCTGGTCCAGGGTGAGGTCCAGGGCCCTGAGCTAGGCGGGCGGCAGGGAGAGGTCACTTCCTGGGCGAGGGCGCTTGGCAGGGTCAGTCACGAGCGAGATCCCCCTAGCCAGGTCCTCCAGCAGATGATGTGGGGAAGAGGCATCCCGTCCATGACGGGGACGGAGGGCCAGAAAAGTGGGTGAGGAGACGGGAGGCAGGAGCAGAGGCATGAACCACAATCTTCCCCCGACCGCAGCCTGCAGTGTGCTCCAGTCACCGGTCAGCGTGGCCCGGGGACTCCCGCCCGTAGCTCCTCTCGTCTTCCTGCCTGTAGTCGTCCTCCTCTTCCCTCCCCGTCTGAAGCTCTCTCAGCTGCTCTGGGGGCTTCTGGTAGGCCCCCCGACTCCTGCGGGCACGAGGACAGAGGGGAAGGGTTTGCCCTCGTTCTGGCGTCGGGGAGGTGGGCCTAGTGCCCTGCGTGGGAAGAGAGCCACGGGACCTGCCGTCCCTACTCCTCCAGATGCAAAGGGACACTGGGCTGCAGGACGGGCGGGGGGGGGGGCACAGATTTGCTCCGCTCATGAGCTCAGGGTGTCACGGGAACAGGCGGGCTCCACTAGACAAGGAGGCGCCAGACGGTGGCAGGGGCTCAACCCCAAGCTTGTCCCTGCACAGGCCACAGGAAGCCTGGGGAACCAGGGGCCTTGGAGTCAGGTACCAGGCCTGCAACGCCACCTGGGGACAGCTGTGCCCAGTGCTGGCATGACTGGAAGAGGCCATGAGGAGCTGTGACGCTTCCCCCCACACTGCTCAGACCCTCGCCAACGGGTGTCCCCAGACACTCACTGCCTTGTGTCCTTGGCCTCGTCCTTCCCCCGGCAACAGCAGCAGTAGGCGACAATGCCGATGACAATGACGGCTGCAGCCAGGCCCCCCGCAATGCCCGCATACAAGGCCACGTTCATGGAGGCTGCAAGACACAGAGCAGGGCAGGTGCACCTCCCAGGCCGGAAGCCCAGGCTCTGGGGGCGTGAGCAGAGCTGACGATGACGAACCGTGCTGGGGGATTCCTCTGGAAAGGCCCAGTCCCCCTCCCAGCCGAGGGGCCAGCGCAGCCAGCTTCTAGTAACACTCCATGAGGCATGGCCTTGCAGGAAGGTGACCAGGTGGGGCTGGGAAACACTCTTCAGGATGGAGGTGTATACAAAGATACACAGGCCAATCGACTTGGGTCCCAACACTCCCTGGGCTACCCAGGCTCCTGAAACGTCCTCAGTTGTCAGCCATGCCAGGCCCTCTCTAGCTTGTCCTTGAGCTGGTCAGGGTGACCGGGTAAGGTCCAGACTCTGTGGCAGCTGACTCTGGGCACCTCCCCATAGCCACCGAGCAGCCCTAAGGGCAGGCGGGACTGAGCAGGTCTCCAGAAGTCAGTCTGAGGCTCTCTTCCAAAAAACCAAGGGAACAGGACTGGCCTCTAGACAAGGGAGCCTGGGACAGGAGCGTCTGGCCGAGGTCACCCCAGCTACCCTGCCAGCCGGTGACCCTAAAGAGGCTGCCCCAACTCACCTCCACAGGGTCTCCCTCAGCTGCCTCTTCCCACCCCAAGCCAGTGATCTCCTGGCCTTCGTCCACCCCCCTTACCCTGCTCCCTCCCCCCACGCCCAAACTGCTCTTACGAGGTCTGACAGCCACAGTGATGTTACAGGACTTCTCCCCCACCTCATTTCTGGAGGTGCAGATGTAATAACCCGACATGTCTGTGGAGATGTTCTTCAGAGACAGTGTCTGGCCTGTGACTGGGAAGGAAGGACAGTCAGGGTGAGGAGACCGGTCACCGCAGTTTAGTGGAAACAGCTGGGATTTCGGAAGCTTGACTTCCTAGGTGGATACAAGCACTGCCACTGAACTTGTCTGAGCCTCGTCCGTAAGGTGGACCAAATGTCCACCTCCGGGCCTTCTAGAACAACTGCAGGCCAGAAGCGCAATTCTGAAGTGCTTAGAATTCAAACCCCCTGGGTTCGCAGCCTGGTTCCGCCACTGATTAATTTTGCGGCTTTGGCCCAGGAATTTAGGTGCACTGAACCTTAGCTTCTTTATTTACAAATGGAAATAGTCATAATCCGCGGCGCACATGGTAATTGTGAGCATAAAATGAGGTACTAATCGATACAAGCCCACAGCAGAATGCCTAGTGTATTGCAAGTGCTCAGGAAACATAAAATACGTTAGGCATGACATGAAAATGCTTTGTAAGTAGAAAATGTGGCTGTAACCACTTTTATGATCTTCAGAAACCGAATCCCTTAGCTTGGACTCATGGGAGAAGTCTCTAAGAAATCAAGAACAGTCCAGTTGTCCTCAGGAGACACCGTCTTGCTGAATCTGTGATCCTGTGGGTTTCTTCACCTGGAAAGGGAGAGCTTTATGCTTACACGTGCTTCCTGTCCTCAAAGACGCTTCGTCATAACTGCTGTTTGGAGTGGAGAGTGAGAGACCTCTCCGTCTAATTTGCTGCAGAGTCAACCTCATAAGATTCTGCTGCCACCAGGTGGTTCCGTTTCATCCAGAGGAGACATCTGACATGGCAAGCAGGATCTAGTCACAGCACTGCTCAGAGGTGGCCTACCAGCTCCAGTAACAGGTCCTGGCTTTCTCTGACTTATTTCACTTAGCATTACACTCTGTAGGTCCATCCATTGCAAATGGCAAGATGTCATTCATTTTATGGCCGAATTATATACATATATATATATATATATATAATCCAATATATATATAATCCATTATATATATATATATTTATTTATTTATTTATTTATGTATCACTTCTTCTTATCCATTCAACAATCAATGGACACTTGGGCTGCTTCAATATCTTGGCTATTGTCAACAATGCTGCTATAAACGTAGGGGTGCGCGTATCCCTTTGAATTCGTGTTTTTGTATTCTTTGGGTAAATACTTTAACTTTCTGAGGAAACGCCATCCTGTTTTCCACATACGTGAAATTTAAGAAACAAAACGAATGAGGGGCGCCTGGGTGGCTCAGTCAGTTAAGCGCCCGACTTCAGCTCAGGTCATGATCTCATGGTCCGTGAGCTCGAGCCCCGCATCGGGCTCTGGGTTGACAGCTCAGAGCCTGGAGCCTGCTTCGGATTCTGTGTCTTCCTCTCTGTCTCTGCCCTCCCCTCACTCACACTCTGTATGTCTCTCTCTCTATCAAAAATAAAGAAACATTAACAAAAAGAAACAAAACAAATGAGCGAAGAGGAGAGAGCGAGAAATCAAGAAACAGGCTATTATTAATAGAGAACAAACTGATGGGCAACAGAAAGGAAGAGGGTGTGGGGTGGGTTAAAGAGGTGATGGGGATTAAGAAGTGTACTTGTGGCGATGCGCATTGGATGTTGTACGGAATTGTTGAATCACTATAGTTTATACTTGAAACTCATATAACATTGTATGTTAACTAACTGGAATTGGAATTAAAACTTAAAAGAAAAATAGCAAAGGCCAGGCTTCCTAATATAATCACAGGGTTACAGATCTGGTCCTGCATTCACACTAGCTTTATCTCTTGCCAATTCTCCTGGTGTCCAGACCAGCCCCTGCCCCGCCTCCACGCTCTGGCAAGATAGTCGCTTGGTGTGGATTTTCCTGGTCTGGATGTGCTACCCGGTAGACTTCCTCAAGGACGATTTCCTACGATTTTTTTTAACAATCGTGTCTGGACGGCGGACCAAATATTTCCATCTCCAATGTCACAGAGGTAACTGGAGGCTCAGAGAAGCCAAGGTACTTGCCCAAGGTAGCAAAATTAAGAAATGACCAAGCATCACAAAAGTCCTGTTTTAGGTCTAGAACTCCCTGGAGCAACTGACAGTTGTCTTCAAAAATACATATACATTCTAAAAACAACGTATGTTCGTTATAAGACTTTGTACATAACATTAAGCTATTATTTCAATTCAGTCCAGTCCAGAAAATCTTCAGAGGCTGCTCGCATCAGCTCGAAACAAGATGAGGAGGGTCTGTGTCCTCCTGGTAGGAAAATGCTAGATATGAAACCAGGGTGACCACAGGGTGATTAGAGTTCAAAGCAGAAATGCTATTTGGGTTTACAGTAAGGGAGTTTAAACTCATCCGAAGGGGCAGGGAAAGCCGGTATAAAGAGCAGAGAATAAAATAAAATCATCTATAATCTCACCAGCTAGAAATAACAGCTGGTGATTTGGGTTATTTTCTTCCAATCTTTCCCATGCACTTTCTTTAGATTCTTCCCTTGAAACCCACAGCAGTATTTCTGGATGCTCACTCTCTATAAAATGCTACCTCTTCTCTCCTATATAGTCTCATATACCTCTGAGTGTTTTCTGGAATATTGCTTACATGTGACATTAACATACGGTGCTAAGAAAGGGGTCCATGACCTAACAATTTTAGACATCATCAAGAGAGGGTTAAATCCGTTTTTGAAGAACACAACTCTTAGAGCTTCTAATATGCTAATGAGCACCGCGTATCCATAAAATGGGCGTTATAGAAGGGATACGGGAGTGCTGATGTGTAGGGGCACTTGGACCCCAATGTTTATAGCAGCACTCTCAACAATAGCCAATTTACAGAAAGAGCCTAAATGTCCATCAACTGACAAATGGATAAAGAAGTTATGGCTTCTATATACAATGGAATGCTCCTTGGCAATGAGAAAGAATGAAATCCTGCCATTTGCAGCAACGTGGAGGGTATTATGCTGAGTGAAATAAGTCAGTCAGAGAAGGACACATATCATATGTTTTCACTCATATGTGGATCTTGAGAAACTTAAAAGAAGACCATGGGGGAAAGGAAGGGGAATAAATAGTCACAGAGAGGGAGGGAGGCAAACCATAAGAGACTCTTAAATACAGAGAACAAACTGAGGGTGGATGGGGGTGTGGGGGAGAGGGGAAAGTGGGTGATGGGCATGGAGGAAGGCACCTGTTGGGATGAGTACTGGGTATTGTATGGAAGCCAATTTGACAATAAATTACATTTAAAAAATAAAAAAAAATGGGGGTTATAGTATTAACGGTCTTATTTTGTAAACTAACCCAATTTTTTTTTTTTTAAGACGCATCTAGAAGGAACACACTTTGGGAAATGCTCTATGACCCTGGGAATACTTAGGGGGTCTATAGCCCCTATCAGAATCCCACTCCTCAGAGTGAGAGATGCGGTCTACGTATAAGGTATACACAGCACATTGCAGACAGATCAGGACAGAAGACTTTAGAGTGTCTCCTAGGACCTTCCGGTTATCAGAGGCCAGCTTTGGGCTCCGGGCCTTGTTCCTCAAAGGGAACGGTGGACATTAGAAACTGCTCTGGGATTAACCAGTGCATATCCAGTGCCACAAGACCTGTTCTTATCCTGACTTGGGGCTCCCAAGCCCCTTTTCCTCTTGGAAAGGACCTAGCACAGTTTTCTGAAAGTCCGCTAAAGCTAACGTTTCCGCTGCAGTGGCGGCACCTTGTGGTCAACAAGGGGGACGCAATGGGAAGTCAGCCTCCCACTTCCCAGGGCTCCTGCTGGAGAGAGATTTCCCCACCGAGGAACCCTGGTCTCCCAGGGGCACTGATGTCGAATTGGCAAGATTTAGCTTTCCCGTTCCCGGCCGCTCTTCATTCGTCCCCCCGCCCCCCAACCCCGATCCTATGGCTTCTCCGCAAGCTCGGGCTGCCACCTCTCATCCAGGACCCTCAAGATCCTCCCTGGCTGCGGGGCCTGTGCCCACCCCTCAACCTTTCAAGAACCTCCCCCCCTAAAGTGCTCTAGCCCCCAGAATTACCCTTCCCTCCTTCACTGATACCCCAATCCCTACTCCATCAGTTCATGACGCTCAGCTGACTGGGTTGGGGTTTACCAAGGATGTTCAGAACTATCACACATGGGATCTCCTCTTATCCTCCTTACAGCCCTCAGGGAAGGTGGCATAACGATCATCCTGGTTTTCCAGATGAGGATAAGTGTCAGAGGGGCTGTAAGTGACTTACAGCTACAAAGTGTCGAGGTCAGGACTGAAATTCCTGTTTGGAACGGGCTGCATGTTGAGCCCAGGGACGGGGAACTTTTTCTTTTCAGTTTGTTTCCTGACCAAAGGTCAAATACCAAGCTTCCCAGTACAAAGCTGGTCTCCAGGCAACCACAGCTGAACCGACCGTCTCCTTTTCTGAGAATGTGGGACCCTTACAGCGGACCTGGTCATGTGGGTGGGCACGCCCATAAACAGGGGCCAGGTTTGGGAAGCTGAGGTTCAGCGGAACCTAAGATGAACCAGCCTGGATCTGGAATGGGTATGAGAAATTCCCACCCTTGAGTGGAGCCATAGAGTTAGACTGGGGGCCTCAAATGTATCCTTCAGGGCATGACCGTAGTCAAAATTAAAACCCTCCTCTCCTCAGTGCTTTTGCACAGAGTGGTTATCCAGACACGCTCATTCAAGAGAATTGAGTTGCGGGGAACGAAGATAACAAATGAACATTTACTATGTGCTTCCACTGAGTGCTTTACATGAGTCACTTTTATTTCCCACAACAACCTCTAAGATGGGTATTATCAGTGAGTTAACTTAGAGATGCTGCAGGATATCGAAGGCTGACTGCGGGGTGGGGGAAAGGGACGGCCTTCAGAGGGGCCTGATTGGTCAGCCTCAGCCAATCACCTGCATTTTGGGGTGGGCGGGGGCACCTGTCTTCCCCGCTGTCTTCCCTGTTACCTGGTGGGCCTGGCCGCTCCTGGCTCAGGATGTCGTAGGTCCTCCAGCTGTACTGAGGGGCAGGAGAGCCCTCCTTTGATTGGCAGGTCAGCTGAATGTTGTTCCCAATGATGGTCTCTCCCTCGATGCCGCACTCTGGTTTGGAGGGTAGGACTGTGTAGGCGAAGGACCAAAGAGAAGGCATGAATCAGGCGGGACTTGGGGACAGCCACCTCCTGCCCCAGAAATACACACATACTGCTTTGTTTGTTCTCAGGTGGAGAAGTTCATAGCCTGGTGGTGACAAATACTGCTGGAAGGTCAGTGCAGCCCGAAATGTCTCCTCCGTGGCCTGTCACCATCACAGAGAGGCAGTGCCACAGGAAGCATCCTGAGTGCAAGATTAGAGTCACTACTGTTATAAAGGTGGGTGACACTGAGGCCCAGAGAGAAGACTAGGCAAGAGCCTGGTGGGACTAGAACCCAGGTCATCTGACTTCCACTTCCAGTGCTCTCTCCACCAGCCCATTCAAGTTCCCCCTAATGTTGGCTCATCTGTGCCATTTTAGGGAAATCTTGCAATCCCTCAGTGTTCCCATGTGTAAGACAAGGGGACAATAGACTTTTTCTGTAAAGGGTCAAAGGTAATATTTTGGACTTTGTGAGCCACATTGCGCTCTGTCACTGCTTCGACTTTTTAAATAAAACTTCATACACACAAAAACCATTCTTAGCTTGCAGGCCATGTATGAACCGGCCCAGGCTGGATTTGGCCACATCTGCCCACCCCTGGATTAGGGGAAAACCCCTCTCTCTGGAGCCCTTCAATTCAAACTTCTTAGGAATATTCCCTTTGTGTTAAGCATGACCCTTGTCCCATGTTTTGCTGATAAAACGCAACTGCTCAGAGCAACTGGGTGATTGGAAAAACTCCAGGGGGCAGCAGAGTTGCATTCTGGGTGGAAAATGGGGACAGAAGGGGGGGGGGGCTGGACAGAGAGGCAGAGACAGGGAAAGGGAAGCCTACAGAAAGGAGGCTCCAAAAACCAGCAGCCCCCCTGAACTCAATCCTAACCTGATCTCCCATAATTCCTGAAGACCTTAAGCCGGTGTTTTTCACTCGGCACTAACTACCACCATGTAGGGGGGTTCATTCTACAAACCATATTGGGCACCTATTATGTCTGATACCGCTGGGCACTGGGACGACATAGTGAGCGACTTCCTGTGTTCAAGGAATCCGGTGGGGACGAGAGACAAGTAATTGGACAATGACCAGGCAGGAGGCAAGGCTGCTAGGGTAGGGAAGGGACTCTGACCCCATCGCACCCTGGGCTGGGACCTGAAGGAAGAATGAGACTAAACAAGGCCAATAATGGAGATGGTGGTGGTCAGGGAGGTGAGGGCACTCCACACAGAGGGAACAGCATGTGCAAAGGCTCTGAGGCAGGAAGAAGCATCAAGTATGCGTGAGGTTTCAGGCAGTGTCCTTGGGGCAGGGAAGAGGAGGACACGCAGTGCAGAGGGCTATTACTGAACTGCTGTGTGGCAGGCCTGTCCCCTCCACCTCTTTCTTTAGACCCTTGCCCAGGAAATAGTGCTGCACTGAGTGGTCACGGAACGTGGAGACTGCCTTCCGGTCTTGCGTAGCCCCACCAGGAGTTGCTGGGGGAAGCTACCCAGAATGCACCTCTCCCTGCCAACCAGAACCAGTTTTTCTCTGAAACAGTCAGGGGGGTTGTAGGTGTGACCCACATCTCCTGCTGCTTTAGGGAGGGACAGCCAGGTGTGGGACAAGCATGGAACACATTACAGGTGCTCCCCTATGCCAGCCCGGTTGGGCAGCCCCTAAACCTAAGAGGCCTGAAGTTCAAGAACAGGCTTCTTACATCTTGGTTCAGGCACCAGGAATGAAGCAGCCCCGGAAGGAAGAGGCTGCTGCCTTCACCGCCCTGACAAGGAGCCCTCCTCTCTGCTGGCCCAGCAAGCAGGTACCCCGGGGGGAAGGGGGGGGGAACACTGCTTCCCAAGAGACTGGCTCTAGGTCAGGGCTGGGGAGCCAAGCTTTGCCTCTGCACTCTCCAGAGGTACAGGAACATCCCTCTCCACTCATCAAAAGCATCACCCTGTTGCCCAGTATGCATTTACCAAGGGACTAAAACTTTATTTCACAGAGAGCTGGCCGAAAATACAGTATCCCCTGAGAAGTGTCACAACAAGCAGCGTCATACGAAGTGCGCATAAATGGAGCCAGGCCCCTCTGTGTCCAGGTTTCTCTCTGGGATCCAAGACAAAAGAGGGGAGACAAGGGTCCGAGGCAAAGGAGCATAGAAAAGCAATCTAAACAAACCGGAGGCTAGCTTTGCTAGGGGAAATTATCAAGGCAAATCCTTAACTCACTCCGGAGGCAGAAGAGATGACAAGAGACCAACCAGCGCCTAGGAGGCCAGCCTTCCGGAGGAATGTGTCAGTATTTGTCACCCCGGGGCCACTAACCTCAGCCCCCAAGCTGCCCTCCCGCCTCAACCCAGCCTAGGCACACCCGCCCTCACTGTGTCCAGACCCTTCTCTAAGGGTTCCCTCCCCAGCCCCCACCCCATCCGAGCTAGCTAGGGCCTCCCGTCAGCTCTAGTTCAAATAGTCCCTCCGCCCGCTGCGCGGCTGTGAGGCCTGCGGGGCTCCGGGAGATCTCGGGTTCTGGGTGGGCTCGTCCTTCCCCCCAGTTTGTAGCTGGAAGGATTTCGGGAGCTGGAGCGCTTTGGGGGGCCAGCCCGGGGCGCTAGGGCACCGCGTCGCTCCACGGCCTGCACCTCCCGCTGAGGACGCCAGGGGGCGCCAGAGGCCGGGGAGACGGGCTGTCCCGCCCCCAGGCCAGGTGGCTTCACCCGCTCGGTGACCAGCTCCGTGGGCTCCGCCTCCGTCCGGAAGCTCTCTGCTCGGTGTTTACGGTGAGGTCACCCGGCCCGAGGGGGCGGCCCCGTATAATTAAAGCCCTTCTGCCTAAAAATAACCCAGTGGCAAAGGCATTTGGAAACTTTTTTTTTTTTTTTAAGATTTTTATGGGATTCCTTAACCTTTGGTACAAAATGATTTCTCACTTTCTTTCGCGCTCTCTTCCTCTGTTTGAAAGCAAAACGTTGGTTTCACCGAGTTCCACCTTCCCAGATTAAACTGTATCTTTTGCCCTTCCAGCTAGCCAGTCCCGGTCTTACAATGAAGCTGGCCCTGAGAGGGGAGGGAGGAGGCGGACGTTCACACTAAGGTGACGGCTGGGTGCCCAGCCCCGAACCAGCGCGCGTTGGCCGCTGAACACGGGAGCTGCTTAAGGGAAGCCGGAAGGAGACAGAATCAGCCAGAAGAGGACCAGGGGAAGCGAGGGATTCAGCCGGGGGCTACCAGGCAATAAGCAGTGCAGAATAGAAACCAGCGAAAAATGCGCGTTTTCTTGGCTTGGTGCTCTCTCTCTCTCCCGGGAGCTGATGCAGATAAAAAACGAAGAGCTATGCGCACAGAACGGTTTGTTGCAACATTGTTTACAAAGCCTTCAAAGCCTTAATTGGAATGGGCTGCATGTTCCGTCCAGGGACGGGGGACGCTGCACCCACTTGCTGGAACTGCGGGGGGGTGGTGCTTCGAGGGCGCTCAGGGCTAGGGCAGCAGGAAGTGCTACGTGTTAGGCTACAAATTCGGTCAGTCGGGGACCGAGCTGGAAGTAAACGCGCACAAGCATAAAACCTAGGGACACCACTGAATTTCTTTTTTAGTTTCTCTCCCTCTGTCTTTTTTTTTTCTTATTAGTATTTTTAAGAGGGGAGGGATCACCAGACGCCCTTATATGTGTTTGGATCAAGGTCGCTACACTGGGAGACAGCGGGCGAGCAGAGCTCCTTGAGCTCTGTGTACTTGAGTCTCTTACGCGAGGAGCCCGCCAGACAGCAGGCCCCCTGCTCGAACGAACGGCGCTAGCTAGCCCAACACATCGGGACACCCCACCTAGATTGGGAGCAACTAAAACACAGCGGTAAAAATGCTATAGAGGATAGAGTGTGATGTTGACAGCCTGGTCCCTGAGATGAGAGGGGGTGGGGATGTTTCCAAGGGTCTAAGACCCTCTAGAGCTCCCAGTGAAGACGCAGAAACCGTGGCTCGTGCACTCACGGGGCCGTCTCCCAGACCCTAAGCAAAGACCTTCCCGGAGAAGAGCAGTTACAGACTCTCGCTTATCAATGAGCCTCGTGTCCAAGATGTGGGTGTTCTATGGGCAAACGAGGGCGAGGGGCACATCCAGGGCTGACACAGCTTTGCCCCCTCCAACCTTCTTTTGTTGGCCCCCGGCGAAGCACAAGTTACTGCCTGGGGTGAGATCAAACATCATCCTCAAGCTTACCTCTGCTATCCACTCAGAGACGGTACTTTGAAAAGGAAAATAAATCTAGAAGGAGTCGGGAATCATCCTGAACTGTAGCCATTGCTGGCTGGGAGTGGCAGGCTTGCGACGTGGAGCAGTGAAGGGCTTTGCGTTTGGGCTGTCCTGTTTCCATGGAAGCTTGGAGAATTTTCTACAGGTCATTCAGCCTCTCGAGCCTCAGTGTTCTCTTCATCAAGCATGAGTGTTAATGTCCGCTTCCACCGATAGATTGCAAAGATTAGAAGCCCTGGTATCTGTAAAGCTCTCAGATGCCTGGTGCATACCTGGTCCTCAGTAAATGGGAGCCGTTAGCACCATGAATTTCTGGCAACTTTCACACAGACAGAGGTCATTGCAAGTTGATGGTAGTTTTCTCTCTATTTAAGATAAATCCCCTCTGTTTGCAGAGCAGGAGGACACAAAGAATTTGGCTTTGGGGATGGGTGCAGGGTTGTGAAAGGGCTCCTTGCCTGCCTCCTGCACACAAAGAAAGGCTCCGCATTTGTCCACAGGAGGCCTGGAATATTCTACAGAGATGCCTTGTTATTGAAGGTCATTGAATCTGATATACATCTTCCTAGATGAGAGGACTTAATATTTTTAACATGTCATTCCTTTGCAAATTAGGGTGTAAATTGACCATACTTCCAGTAAACTTTTATTTTTTTAATTCATTTTTTAATGTTTATTTATTCGAGAGAGAGAGAGAATAAGCAGGGGGTGGGCAGAGAGAGAGGGAGGCACAGAATCCAAAGCAGGCTTCAGCCTCTGAGCTGTCAGCACAGAGCCTGACACAGGACTGAAACTCACAAACTGTGAGATCATGACCCGAGCTGAAGTCAGCCGCTTAACCGACTGAGCCACCCAGGTGCCCCCAATCAACTTTTATTTTAAACTAAGCAACATGTTAAAAATTAACGTGGAAGAGTAAATGTGTAAAAACTGACAAAATTGTTTGGGAAAAGTTTAGCAAGAAAAGATATTACACGGTGCCAGATATTAAAAACCTGATAGCTCCAACTAAAATATACATATCAATCCTGATCATAAACATGCTGTAATCAAAACCATGTCATATCAGCAGAGGAATAATCAAAAGGAAAATGAACAAAATGAAGAGTAAAAAAGTTCTGTGTAAGAACTTAATATGTGACAAAGCTGGAAGTCCGGTGAAATAATAAGTGTTTCTTTGTTGCAGCAAATGATGCCGATGTCATTGACTGTCCATTTGGAAGAAAACAAAGTTACACTCCCAGCATCCTATTTACACAAGTAAATTCCAGATATAATAAAGGTCTGAGTGTAAAAAATAAGACTTAAAGACATAAGGAAAGAATATTAAGTTCATTTTTATAGTCCCAAAGGCAGTGGAGAGAGACGTTCATGACAAGCCCCAAATGCATGACAGAAATCGTCAACAAGACAAAGATCGGGACTTCTGTGTCTCAGAATTTCCACCACAATTTCCAGGACGGCAAGTGTCCTCAGAATTAAGGAGAAGCATGAGAAAGGTCCCAGCAGCCTCTCCAGGAGCAAACCCTTGGGTTATCCGTCACCCTCCTCCCACCCACGGAAGAGAAGCCTGGAGGTTCGTTAGGGAGGAGATTCCTTTGAGGAGGTGCTCAGGAATAGAGATCCGGAAGCATTTCCCTCCTTTTTTTTGTTTTGAGTTTTTATTTTGTTTCTTTTGAGAGAGCAACAGAGAGAGCGAGTGGGGGGGTGGGCAGTGATAGAGAGAGAGAGAGAGAGAGAGAGAGAGAGAGAGAATCCCAAGCAGGCTCCGCACTGTCAGTACAGAGCCCGGGAGGGGGCTCGAACTCACGGACCATGAGATCATGACCTGAGCGGAAATCAAGAGTCAGACGCTTAACTGACTGAGTGACCCAGGCGCCCCTCCCCACCTCCTTCTTTTAGAAGTGAAGGAGGCATGTCCCCCATCTCAAGTCAGGGAGGCACCCAGAGAATCCCACGTGGAGACTGGGGTGCTCTGCCATTAGAGCGGGCATCTCTCATTCCCTGGCTGAAGCTCCCTGAGCGACAGAAACCTGTAAGCTCCTGGGTGCCGATCCTGCAACCCGATGATGGAAGGACTTTATAGTCGCTCCTGCGTTTCTGGGGACCCATCTGAAGACTGTGGGGCCTGCCTGTTGCCGAGAGAAGCTGGCTGGAGCAGGCTGCGAAGGCAGGGTAAGGGCGGGGGCCGATTCGTGTCATACGGAAGGACTCTGCTTGCTGGGCTGCAGGGAGCCCAGAGTGGGTGCGCGGAGAGCAGGAGTGAATGCCACAAGCAGGGGCTGGGTAGAGAAAAGGAGGGGGGCACACACACTACCTGTGTCAGGTGGAGGAACCCACCATGGCACCCCTAAAAAGGCTGTGGTGGGGAGGTCCGCTATGACTGGAATTGTATGAGAGCCAGGACGGAGATATACCTGGTCCAGCCAGGTTAGCAGGCCTTTGCCTTTTCTCCTTTATCCCTGTCTCCCTTGGCCATGGCCTCAGAGGAGCCACATGGCCTCACGGGGTGGAAGGAGTTGGACTAAGGAGGGGAAGGAGACAGACCCAAGCCCTCACTCCCAGCCGCTGGTCCCTAAGCTTTAGAGTGTTGGGCCCGATTGGGGGATAGTGAGGCCTATTAGTGGTTGGATTAAGATTTTGATTTAGGCTCAACTGATTTTTTTTTTCACCTAACGAATGAACAATATTTACGAAAATTTAAAAGATAGGTAACATTCGGTGCTGGTAAGGATATGGGGACACAGTTATGCTCAGATAATGCTCCCAGCAATGTAAGTTGCTCTGGGGAAAACACTTTGCCGGGACGGATTGCCATTTAACGAGAGCATAGTCTTTGACCCAGAAATCCTACTTTTTTCTTTTTTTTTTTTTAATTTTTTTTTCCACGTTTTTATTTATTTTGGGGACAGAGAGAGACAGAGCATGAACGGGGGAGGGGCAGAGAGAGAGGGAGACACAGAATCGGAAACAGGCTCCAGGCTCCGAGCCATCAGCCCAGAGCCTGACGCGGGGCTCAAACTCGCGGAGCGCGAGATCGTGACCTGGCTGAAGTCAGATGCTTAACCAACTGCGCCACCCAGGCGCCCCTGGAAATCCTACTTTTAAGAATCTATCCAATAAAAATAAAAACAACGGAGTGGAAGAATATCTATGTATCTATTGATATCAGTATTGTGCATACAAAAAACAATGGGAACAGCCTGAGAATATCCATCAGTATGGAACAGGGGAACAAATCGTAGTACATCCATGTGACCGAACGTATGCTAATAGGTAGCTCTATCAATATTGACCTGGAGAAATATGCACGTCACATTACCCAAGATAAGTTGCAGGGTGATCTTTATAATATGATCTCTTTTTTTTTCCCAAAGGAAAGGAAAGAAAGAAAAAGTGTGTGTGTGTGTGTGTGTGTGTGTGTGTGTGTGTGTACATGCACACACATGTGCGCATGTGCGTGTTTTGAAAGCACATGGAGAAAAGCATGGAAGAATACACATCAGTACCACCACTAGCTACTGTGCTGGTGGTAGACCGGGAGGAAGAGACAGTTAATTATTCTTTATTCAGGGCTATACTGTTTGGCATTATATCAACAAATGCTTCCAGGCAGCCACTTTATTCAATTAAAAAGAAAATCCCACCAAGTAGCGTAAAGGGAGACTACAAAGGAAAATGATCCATCGTTTGGGTTTAAAGTGTTAGCGCAGAGCCCGGAGGCTGCTTCAGATTCTGTGCCTCCTTCTCTCTCTCTGCCCCTTCCCCACTCATGCTCTGTCTCTCTCTGTCTCTCAAAAATAAATCAATGTTAGGGGCGTCTGGGTGGCTCAGTCGGTTGAGCGTCTGACTTCGGCTCAGGTCATGATCTCGCGGTTTGTGAGTTCGAGCCCCGCGTCGGGCTCTGTGCTGACAGCGCGGAGCCTGGAGCCCGCTTCGGATTCTGTGTCTCCTCCTCTCTCTGCCCCTCCCCTGCTCATGCTCTGTCTCTCTCTGTCTCTCAATAATAAATAAACATTAAAAAGATTTTTTTTTAAAAATGAATAAATGTTAAAAAAAATAATAATAAAAAATAAAGTGCTGCTCACCTCCCAGGGTAGAGGCCATTCCTCCTATTGGACATAGAAGAGGCATTGACTAAAATGTTCCCAGTAACAGTTGGACTCTGAGTCAGGTGCCTACTTTCTCTGGGCCTCGTCTACAAAATGCAGATACTAAAGTAGATGTCTGGCCCTCAGCACCACAGAAAGGCACCGTGAGAGCCCTTATCTAGGATCTGCGATTTCTCTTTGCTTCTCCCTAATAAGTTCGCCTTGAAAAGGAAGAGAGCTTGGGGCATGGGGAAGAGCACTGGACAGAGCAGGGACAGAATTTCCCAGGCTGACTCCGGGGCCACTCCAAACAGGCCTTCTCCTCTGCCCTTGGTGGACACAGCTCAGAATAAAAAGGGAGGAGCAGCCCCCTGCCCTGGGGGAATCTGGCTTTACCTGACCACCAGGGAGCTCCTCCTCCCTGCACCCCTCCCTGCACCACGGCCCTGCCGGCCCAGGAAAGAGATGGAGACACTCACCGAGGACTAAGAGCTGGACACGTGACTTTGGGGTGCCTCCCAGGTCCTCCATCAGTGACACTGAGCACTCGTAGGTGCCATTGTCTTCCATGGTCAGCTGACCGATAGTGATGGAGGCATCTGAGATCTCAGCGTTGCCAGATACATTGACTCGGTCCTTGTAAAGTTCACCACTGATGAGGGTTTTGGTCAAAAATTTCCAGATGAGCACCATTTCCTGGGAGGAAGAAGAAACGGCACTCGGTCTTACCCCAAGTCTCAGCACGGAGCTTGCAGCCCGTGCTGACCACCCTCACCCATCGTTCCCAAGCCCAAAGTGCTGACACACCAACCCATCAGAACCAACAGCTCTAATACGTGGTGCCCGTTTGCGGATCCCTTTATTGTGCATGTGTATTTTTTTTTTTAAATTTTTTTTTTCAACGTTTATTTATTTTTGGGACAGAGAGAGACAGAGCATGAACGGGGGAGGGGCAGAGAGAGAGGGAGACACAGAATCGGAAACAGGCTCCAGGCTCTGAGCCATCAGCCCAGAGCCCGACGCGGGGCTCGAACTCACGGACCGCGAGATCGTGACCTGGCTGAAGTCGGACGCTTAACCGACTGCGCCACCCAGGCGCCCCTGTGCGTGTGTATTTTTAACGAAAATTTTGGAAGAGCTGGGCAGGTAGGCCGTTCATACCGCAGGAGCACGTGGGGATAAATGGGGCCTTCTCAGACCCCCACACTGTCGCCTTTCGTACAAGTGGCAGTTCTGGCCTCTCTCTTACCCATTCAATTTCAGTCCATTGTCTGTTCTCATTCATTCAGCCAACCCATATTTATTGAGCACCTATTATGTGCCATACGTGGTGTTAGGCAGCCCCCCTCGGCTTCCAAGCCCACTTTATTTACTTGACTCGTGCCTTTGGAATGTGTTCATTCGTTGATATACTCGTTGTTTACCAAAACGAACATGACACTGGCTCAGATCACCACTTTCTAGCCAGACTGCCTCCATTCAAATTCCAGTTCTTCCACTTACCAGTTGTATGACCTTGAGCAAAATGCTGACCTCCCTGCTTCCTCCTCTATGAAATGGAGATCAAAATAATAATGCCTATTTTATACGATTTTTGTGAGGAGGACAGTAGATAATATATGCAAAGCAGTTAGGGCTTTGCCCGACATGCTAGGTTTGCTGTGAGCGCTAGACATAATTGTTCCTGAGGACCTACTAGGTGTGCCTGGCATTCAAAAACGGGTCACTCATGATTTCTGCCCTTAAAGAAGAACAAGAGCGATAGGCGACCCAATGTTAACAACGCCCGATAATTAGCTATGGGATCTCAGAAGAGAGGTATTGCTTCTAAACTGGGAAATCAGGGAAGCCTTCCTGGAAGAGTTCCCGGAAGACAGTGCCTTGGACCCCGAAGGACAAAGGAGAACCGGCCAGGCAAAGGGCTGGGGAGTTGGGGCGGTGCCTGTTGGAGGAAGACAGACGTATCTGGCATTTTAGGCAAACGGAGAACAACGGGGAAGGTCCTCGGAGTGGGAAGCTCTGGGTCAACCCCAAGTGGTTCATAGGAAAGGAGGTGAGTGTGTAGTGAAGGGTGGGTGGGAGGTGAGCCACGGGCAGGTAGCAATGAAGATCAGACTGCTGTCTACTGAGCACGTGTTGCATGCTGGGTACTCTTCTAAGCACTTTGTATGTATTGTCTCACTTAATCCTCACAATACCCCCATGATGGAGGTATTATGATTACACCCATTTCACACATGCGGAAACCAAGGCACCGAGAGGTTAAGGACTTCTCCCAAGTTTACATGGTTAACTGAATGGCAGGGCAGGGATTTGAACCAGATGTTCCGGCTTCAGAGCCTGAACTCTGGTGATTCTATGTTACCAGATTGCAGGCTCCGGGTATATGGGCCTGAATAGTTTGCATTTTACCCCCAAAGCATGGAGAGCCTGCGTATTTCAACCCAGGGTGGGAAATGAATTAGAAGGAGAAGGAAAGGCGGTTAGGAAATCTGCAGTTAGCAATTCAGATGACAAGTGATGCGTCTTGAGGTAAGGCTGTGCCCATGCAGATGGGAAGAATGAGTGAATTTGAGGAGCGTGAAGGGGACAGACAATGGGACTTGGGGCGTATTAAATGTATAGGGTTGGGGAGTGGCAGACGTCAAGGGTGAGAGTCTTTGGCCCGGATATTTGGGTGTGTGGTGATGTCACTTCCAAGAGAGGAAACACCTAGAGAGAGAATGGGTTTTTTAACGTTTATTTATTTTGAGGGGAGGGGCAGAGAGAGAGAGGGAGAGAATCTCGAGCAGGCTCCGTGCTCAGTGCAGAGTCTGA
>NW_024412436.1:5753647-5788223 GCF_014898765.1 Herpailurus yagouaroundi | reverse complement strand
TATATATATATATATATATATATATATATATATATATATATATATATCTTCTTTATCCATTCATCCATTGATGGACATTTGGGCTCTTTCCATACTTTGTCTATTGTTGATAGTGCTGCTATAAACATGGGGGTGCCTGTGTCCCTTTGAAACAGCACACCTGTATCCCTTGGGTAAATACCTAGTAGTGCCATTGCTGGGTCGGAGGGTGGTTCTACTTTTAGTTTTTTGAGGCACCCCCATACTGTTTTCCAGAGGGGCTGCACCAGCTTGCCTTCCCATATTTGACATACATTTTTAAAGCATCATCCTGGCTGAAGTGAGGTGAAAGGAAGGAGCATACTGGGGAACAGAACGGAAGCAGGGCAGACATTCAAGGGGTTATTTCAACAGTCCAGACGAGTGCAAATGGTGGCTTGGGCGCAGGAGGTTGAGGTGCTGGCGGTGGAGAGAAGTGATCCACATTCGAATGGATGTAGAAAATAGAGCCAATGGGATTTGGCTGCACATTAGATTTGACATGTTAGAGGAAAAGAGGAGGCAAGGATCCGTACAGGATTTGGCCCGAACAACTGGGAGGGTGGGATCGTCATTTACGGAGAAGACGCAGGCTGAGGGAGGGGCAGGTTTCAGGGGGAAGATCTGGAGTTTGTGGACATGTGAAGTTTGAGATGCTTATTAGACACCTAGGTGTTGAGGAGACGGTTGTGCAAGTCTGAAGTTCCCCCGGAGAGGTCTTTGAAGGCCAGGGGATGGGGAGGAAAACAGAGAAGAGCGCAAAGACAGGGAAGATATCCGGGACAGGGCCCTGGGGCACTCCAGTGCTTAGTGGTGGCGAAAATGAGGGGAAACCGGCAAGAGAGAAAGAGAACTGGCCGGGGGGGGGGGGGGGGGGGGGCGGCGAGGAAGACAGCCAAGAGAAAGCATTTCCCAGAGGCCACGCAGGAAGCGTTTCGTGAACGCAGAGGGGGCCAACCACTCCGATGCTGCCCATCTGTTGGGCCAGGGAACTGGGAACCGAGAGATGACCACTGGCTGTGGTCACATGGAGGTGACCTTGGTATGAGCAGATTCCACGGAGTGGAGAGGGATGGAGCCTGGGAAATGGGTCCAAGAGCAAACGGGAGGAGAGGAAGAGGACGGCTTTTGCCAAAAGGGAGAGAGAGGGGAGGCTCCTGTATGTCTCAGTGGGTTAAGCGGCCGACTTTGGCTCAGGTCATGATCTCACGGTCTGTGAGTTCGAGTCCCGCCTTGGGCTCTGTGCTGACGGCTCAGAGCCTGGAGACAGCTCGGAGCCTGGGGCCCTGCTTCGGATTCTGTGTCTCCCCCTCTCTCTGCTCCTCCCCTACTCACGCCTCTGTCTCTCTCTCTTTCTCTCAAAAGTAAATAAACATTAAAAAAAAAAAAAAGGGAGAGAGAGAAAAGGGGCTGTGGGGGCTAAAGGCGTCTGTAGGGCCGAGAGAGGTTTGTGCCTTTTTAAAAATAATATATGTTTCATGATTTAAACAATGTTTTTTTATACTGCAGGCTTTGTTTTCTTCTTCTATGGGATCTTTGCATCCCTACTCAGCGAGTGAGACAAAAGTGTCGGACGGGACATCTAGTCTGTGATGAGAAAAGTAAGAAGTACAGAAGTTCATCTCTAGAGCCTTCCAATTATCCAGTGTCTCCTTTCTATCTGCCCAGAACCCACTCCCCGAACAGCTGCCGCCCCCCTTCCTGCTGCCGCCTGAGAGCGGCCTGCCTCACGCTCAAAGGGTTCTCTCTCACCCTCACACCCCCCTCAAGGTTCTCCTCAAGGCCGAGCCCTTCTATTCGTGAAGAGTATCCGACTGACTCAGCTAATTCCCCACAAGGGGTTAAAAACGGTCAGTGTTGTGTTAACGTCTCCAAGGACAGACAAAGTGGGAGAGCGAGTGCTTTCACCTCTTGGAAGGAATCAGAATCTCCTGGTGCCATCGTTTGCTGAGGAAGAAGTTTAGAGTGGGTCCACTGTCCTAGAGGGAAGGTCCAGGCTCTCCCAAGCAGAGTGGATGCCTCTCTCCTTTGTGCCACCTGCTACCCAGGAGTACCTGCCTCTTAGCACTTCGGTCTCATGAAAGTTTATAACACAAGTGGCAGAGTGGCCAAGGGCCCAAATGCGGGAGCCAAACTGCCCAGGCTGCCATCCTCATTCTTTAAAAAAGTTTTTTTTTTAATGTTTATTTATTTTTGAAAGAGAGAGAGACAGAGCGTGAGCGGGGAGGGGCAGAGAGAGAGAGGGAGACAGATTCTGAAGCAGGCTCCAGGCTCCGAGCTGCCAGCACAGAGCCCGACGCGGGGCTCGGACCCACGAACCGAAAGATCATGACCTGAGCCAAAGGTGGACACCTAACCGACAGAGCCACCTCGGCACCCCTCTTTTTCTGTGTGACCTTAACCAACTTAATTAACTTTTCTGTGCCTCTGTTTTCCCAGCTATGAAACCAGGATAACAGTATTTATTACCAAGGTTGTTGGGGGGGATTGCATGGCTTACCATAGTCAGCATGCATGTCCTCTACCCTGGCACAGGGGCAAGAACTATACCAGCATTCTAGATCGTCACGTCTTCCCCCTCTGCTACTCTGTTTTCCTCATCTTTGTGTCCCCAGGGCTCAACAAAGGGCCCCACCGAGGAGGTGCTCAAGCAAGCACTCTTCCACAGCAAATAAACGAGTTGTAGAGAATCTGAGCTTGAAAGATGGGTGGGATTCACACCCAGAGAAACTGAGAACCTGTCTTACCGATCGCCAGAAACATGCCAAAAAATCAAATAAAGGACCAAAAGAGCCCCCCGAGAGGGGAAGACGCCCCAGTTGGAAAGGAGAAAGGTCCATTGAACCTCCCTAAAAGGGTGGGGTCGGAGACCCAGCCTGAAGCCCTGATGACTGCTTGTAAATAATTAAGGTTTGTTAAGAAGATAATAAACTGTCTCCTGAGAGCTCACCGGAAAGTAATACATCCAAGGAGGATAATGAAATGTTTGATGGAACTGGCCGCTTGAGGCAAACGCAGCGCATTATTGGAACCCCTGGGGAACTGGCAGTGAGGTTTTCACTTAGGAAAATCCATCTGCTCTGAGAAACCACATGGTTAAGGAGGAGGTGCCCCGAGGCCAGAGGTGACCCCACCCGCCCCAGGGCAAGGCGCTGGCTCTGGCCTTGAGGAAGTGTTAGTCCCCTGGAGGGGGAGGGGCAGCTCACAGGGCCTGGGGGGGCGGGGGGGGGGGGGTCTGTGCTGCCTCCACTGGTGGCAGCGGTGGTTAGAACTTAGCATTTGTCAGCCTGGACGTGCAGGGATCCGTAACTTCTAATCGAGTCAATGAATTTCGCCAGGGTCCTACTTCAGGGCCAGGCGCTGGGGAAGTGAGGCAGAAACCACTGGGACCTCCTCCAGAAACCACCGGGACCGTCCCCCGGTGCTCGCAGGCTTGTCCAGACCTGCTTCAGGCGGCACGCTTCTCTCGTGCACACACAATCTTCACGTTCCGACGGCTGGTGCGTGCAGTCAGATGGCACGCTCCTGCTGGCAGGGTGTCTCCCGTTTCTCTTGTCGCCACTGCCTGCCAGCTCCCCCGCCAAGGTTTCTACAGAGCTGGGTGCTCATGAGACCTTGTGGACTGGGGCCCCCCGGGCGACTGGTCGGTTAAGCGTCCTACTTGGGCTTGGGGTCATGGGCCCCTGCGTTAGGCTCGGTGCTGACGGCTCAGAGCCTACTTGGGATTCTCTCCCTGCCTCCCTCTCGCTGCCCTTCCCCACTGACTCTCTCTCTCTCTCTCTCTCTCTCTCTCTCGTGCAAAATAAATAAACTTAAAAACAAGTGGCCTGGGGCACAGTCCCTGCACAGGAAGGAGTCAAAGGTCCCTGCCAGCCGGCAGCCTAATGGAGCCTAATTAAGTACAAGTGTCAAGGGAGTCAAGTGTAGGGGGAGGGACGGGAGGGGCAGTGTTACCACCCCAAGAAGGATTGTAACAGAAAGGCTCATTGAGGAGGCGGGACTTGGAATTGCCCCGCCCCCAAGGAGTCAATTCACTATGCTGAACTTGTATATGTCAGAACATAGAAGAAGCAGCCAGAAACAGCAAGACGCCCGCCTGGGGGGGGGGTGGGGGGTGGAGGGGGGGTGGGGGAGGAAGGGTGGGATCAGGTCCAATGGGACTAGCCGTGCTCACGGCGAGTGTCAGCTGCTCCCATGTGTGCGGAGAGACAAGTCCCTACGTGGGAGCCCCTATCTGTGACTGTGTCCTGCCCGTGCCAGGTGTTTAGGGCATCCCTGACTCACCAGGGCAGAAAATGAGGAAGCAGCCCAAAGGCCACCGGGTGGCACAGGGGAGGGAGGCACCTCAGGAAGGAGGAGGGCTCCAAGTGTGACAGCTGGTGCTGGGGCAGAGAGGGCTGCTCCAGGGACAGGGCTAGCTGGGAACAGAGACAGAGACAAGCCCAGCAGGCGGGGGGGGCCCCGGGGGGGGGCGGGCAAGACCTGAGCTCTGGCAACACGGAGGAGTTTGAGGGGCAACACCCTCTATAAGAGCCTCCGGGTGGAATATGTCTGCCACCAGCTTTCTCAATACTGAAATCCCTACCACTGAGGGGCGACACTGAAGCTGCTGAATGCAAGTGCTGTCTGGGGAGGAGGGGGGACACACTGGGCGACTCTTCCTCTCACCTGCAGGACCGACCCATCTCCTTAATTAATCCCTCTTATCCATCAGACCCTGGAAAGGCACTCGGGATGGGTAACTTTTTTTTTTAAGTGCTTTTATTATTTTTTTTAAGTTTATTTTGTTGCGGGGGAGGGGGAGGGGAGAAAAAAATGCTAGCGGGGGAGGGGCAGAGAGAGAAGAGAGAGAATCCCAAGCAGGCTCTGGGTTGTTAGCACAAAGCCCGATGTGGGGCTCAAACTCACGAACCATGAGATCATGACCCGACCCCAAATCAAGAGTCGGATGCTTAACCCACTGAGCCACCCAGGCGTCCCTAGAATGGGTGACTTTTGATAGAAGCAGATGAGATTAGAAAATGGAGACTTGGAGGGGCGCCTGGATGGCGCAGTCGGTTAAGCGTCCGGCTTCAGCCAGGTCACGATCTCGCGGTCCGTGAGTTCCAGCCCCGCGTCAGGCTCTGGGCTGATGGCTCGGAGCCTGGAGCCTGTTTCTGATTCTGTGTCTCCCTCTCTCTCTGCCCCTCCCCCCTTCATGCTCTGTCTCTCTCTGTCCCAAAAATAAATAAAAATGTTGAAAAAAAAAAAAAAGAAAATGGAGACTTGGAGAGAAGCTCCAAGTGAGCCTAAGATTGAATGGCAACATAACAAATGGCAAAGTGGTCAGACTATAAGTTCCTATTAGGAAGACATCAGTGGGACCCAAAGTGACCTGAGAAGTCTTTAATGGAGGAAAGGGACTTGTGGCCTTTGAAGATTAGACAGGAAAAAAAAAAAAAAAAAGGAAGGTGTGGATACTACAGGTAAAGCCAGTGATGAATATGTTTCCAAACCGAGGAGTAAACACGGGATATGACAGAAATTTTTGGACTGTCCAAGGTATAGGAGGCAGTCTCGGGGATCAGTCGGAGTGCTGACATGCTGGGGTTCGGTGAACATTCCAGGGGTCTACAGAACTTAAATCTAACCGAATTAGGAGAACCTACCCTCACGATTTGAGTCTGGCAGCAGGTGGGAAACCACTGCAGAGCTTTAAGTAGGGGTAGTTGACATGGTCATCATTTTACTTCAAAAGACTGTTCTGTCTCCAGTCTAGAGGACAGAGAGAAGGGGCAAAACAGGCACACCGGGCCAGTTAGAGGCCCTGCAGAGGGGCCCAGAGAGAGAGGAGCCAGAGGTAGCAAGCCCAGCCAGTGGACCATCCTGGAAGTGGGTCTTCCAACCCCGGGAAGTCATCCCGGGTGATGCCGCCTAGAGCAAGGACAAGCGTCCCTGCCCAGCCCCATCCAAACGGCAGAGCCGTGAGCAAAACAAATGCCTACTTTATCATTTTCAGTCCGGGGCTGGCTTCTCACACAGCAATAGGAAGCTGTTAACAGATGACTGCTAGGTTTCTGGCTTTCATTCCTGGACGGATGAGCGTCATTTACGAGGCAGAGTCCGCTGAGAAAGGCCAGGTTAGGGGAAAAGGTTACGAGCTTGCTTTTCAGCTGGTGAGTCTGCAAGTGCTTCTGAGACACTTGTTGGATCTGTTGGATCTGCGGGTGTAGGTAGCTCAGGAGAGAGGTCGGGTTTGACGGCATAAATCGTGAGCCCCTTGGAAACGGGTGACGCCCAAAGATGTGGATGTGACTGTAGAGTGAAAATAGAAGTGGGTCTAGGCGTGAGGAGCTCTGACATTTCCTGGTGGGCAGAGGAGAATGAAGCCCCAAAACACACCTGAGAGGAGGAGGTCAGCACGGAGGAGGAGAACCGGGAGAGGGGGTATCATGGGAGCAGACAGAATAGTTTCCGGAAGGAGGGATGAGCAGGGTCAAGGGCTGCCAGGAATACAAGCACATCCTGAGCCAGACGCGTTCTCCCCAGGCCTCCCAGGGACCAACCTCACAGTCAGCAGTGTGGCTGCGTTACCCAGAAGCCCGGGGATGGGACTGGGGGACAAGGACAAGATGAGGGTCACACCTGTGCCCACCAACCCGTTCCGCCCTGGAGTCTTGTTTCTTAAACCGTTTCTCAGCATCACCATCCCTTGGGAGCTTGTTAGGAATGCGAAATCTCAGGCCCTGCCCTGCCTCATCGGTCTGCATTTTAACAAGATCCCCAGGGGACGTTTATGCACGCGAAAGTGCGAGAATGCACGCACTTGGGCCCCTGAGTCGAGACACCAAATCAGAGGCCGGACTCTAACTCAGGACAGTCTCCAGATGGCGCACAACTGAGCCGCGGCACTTGCAGAGTATCCGTGGCAACAGAGGCGACCGTTGATTACACCTACTTTCTTTCAAGTTTCAGTATATGACATAAACATAGATGGCACGTGAGAATCACCTGGGTAACTCTGTCAACCTCAGGGAGACACGCAGATTCTGCCTCCCCACGATTCTGACTCAGAAGGTCTGGGGAGACCGGGGCATCTCTGTTTTTTACTCCCGGGGTGATTGTGATGGGCAGCTCGGGTTGATAGCCACCACCCTAAACCATCACTCCTCCCCCTTTGCATGCGTACTCCCCTTGGGCTGACCATTCATGGCATCCTTCCCCTTTGAGGCTGGGGCTGGGACTGGGGCATTTTAATCCTGATCGAATCTCTGGCAGGTAGACTGTGTAATGCCCCGGGCACATGAGCCCTCCCTGGGAGTGCTGGCTTCTGACCTGTGCTCAGATACCAGGAGCAGGTGGTGCCCAGGCCCCTGGTGGGAGCCGGGCCCGGGGGGATGGGCGTGACAACAGGGCTCATACCCACGGAGCAGGTGAAAGGCTGGGCTGCCCATCTCACAGCACGCCGCGCTGACACCATGCTGGCCCTGGCCTGAGTACCGTCCTCTCAGAGTCAAGATTCGCTGGGCGCAAGGCCACCCTCTTATCCGATTCTACTCAGGTGTGCACGTCTAAGGCCGAAATCCCCAAACCTCACAGCCTGGGCCGGGTCCCTGCTTAGGAGCTTGGACATAGAGCTTGACACTGAGCTCAGATCTGCTGCACTGTGACAGGGCAGACCACAGGGACCTCTCCGAGCCTGTGTGACCTTCAGAGCGGACAAGTGTAAGTCTTTTAGGGAAAATTATCCTGCTGGGAATCGTGGCTCTAGCAGAGACCCCAGGGAAGGGATCTAAAATGGCATGTCAGCCTCAGTTCAGGAACCTGGACACCTAGATCCCAGGAAAGGCCCCCCCCCCCCCACCATGGATCAAGCATCCATGGATTTGTTGAAATATTTTCGGATGGGGGAGAAAAAATGTATTTCCTCCTCTACTGTATTTTGGGATGATAGATTCCTTTGTTTCTCTGTGTAATGCAGTACTTTCCAAAGTTTTTCTAATATAAGCTTCAAAGGGGTTTCCTCTAGTTCTGGGAAGGTGGGGCTTTTTTTTTGTGTCTTTTATCAAGTCTTCAAAGATTTTAGTGACTCCAGGCGGAGCTGCTTAGAGACTCTATTTTCCCTCGGGCGGCTTCCTCTTTCCACATCTCTTTTCCTGCAACTGTACCTCTGTCACTTCAAGTCTCACGGAGTCTGGTGGCTGGAAAAACTTCTCCGGAGGGGAAGAGCCTTAGTTCTGTGTACGAGTTGGGCTGTTTTCTCCAGAAGCCTTTGGGAGGGGCGATATCTCAGGACTCGTCCATGGTGACCCTGACTCTTTCTTGGCACACGTCTAACCAGACCCCAGCGCTCAGGCGACTGATTACCAAAGTCTACTAATTCTCTGTAACTTACACTTGCCCGCACTAATAATATCCTTAATAATCATAACTGGCATTTATTGAATGCTTATTATGCGCCAGGCACTGTTCCAAGACCTTTACGTTTACAAACACATTTACTATCCATAATAACCCTGTGGGAGGCACACTGCGTTTGTACACATTATAGATTACCCTCCCCCATTGCACAGAGCGGGAAACGGAGGTTGATGGAGGTTAACTAATTTGCCCTCCCCACCGCCGCCGTGTAAAGTCAGCACAGGAAGGGAGAGGCCCCTCCCAGTGCCTGTGACGGGGTAGAGCTCCATGATAGGAGGAGGTGGGAACATTTGCTCTGGAAGGGCGAACTAGTCTTGTCAGGCTGATTTCCCGTGGGCTTTCATATTGTTTTTAAATTTTCTAATATGCCACCTTCCATTTGGGTCCCTACCGTATGTCATAATTTCTGTCTCCCCAACGTCTGATGAGTCCTGGGGCCTACTGGCTCATTCAGAGGGGGTGTTGCTCTGCCCAGGACATCAGCAAAATCTAGGTCATTCCTGTGCAGGTTCAGGTGGAGAAAGAAAGCGGGAGAGAAGGCTAATAGGTCTTCTGGAACCCAGCTCAAGCTCCGCTTCCTCCAGGAGCCCCTCCCTGACTTCCCTGCTCCTTCCTCGGGGGTCCTCTCCTGACACATGGTGGGAAGGGCCACCCAGATGCCCTTTGAACACCTTCATTGCTCACTTGTGCATGGCAGTGGGCATTTTGTCCCCAGAGGTTTCCACTTGGCGAAGCGTCCCTATGCCCCGAGCTGGCCACCGACCGGGGCTTGTCCTGCCCACTGCTCCAGCTCCTCCCCCTTCGTGTAAGGTATGGAGGCAAAGGTCGTGGACGCATGGAGCTGGACCGGGCAGGCCGGGCGGGTAGAGGGAAGGGGATGATGGCAGAAGGCACGCTTCATCATCCGGTCCGAACACAGGCCCAAGAGCTGGTTCCACTGGGGGAGTTTCCCCAGGGGTCACACGCCTCCTCAAAGGAAGGGGCAAAATGGACCCCTCCGGGCAATTCAGAGTTAAGGCCACTTTTCATTCTAAGCCGGGTGAACATTTTGTTTTAGAGTTGTTTGCTAGGCCAAAAATGCACTGGTTGTAGCCAGACTGCAAATGCAAGGATGTGTACAGGGGGGTGGCGGAGGGGGAAACGTCCCCGGCAAGACCTCGGGCTCAGAGCGTCCCTGGCCTAGTCCGGGGAGGATGGTCACTTCCTTTCAGCCTCCCTCCCTCAGGGCTTGAAGCATCCTTAGTGTCTGCAACTGATGGCTGAGACAGGTTCCCTCATGGCTGCGATCATTCCAGACCCCTCACTCCTGAGACCCCTGCAGAAACCATGCGTTCAGTAAAGAGGTGTCCATGGAGGAATGAACCACCGAGGCCCTCTAACCTGCTCATGAGGGCCTCTCTACCCCCAGTCATTTGGGCCTCTTGTGGGGCTTGAGCCAACCTGAGCTGATGGATCTTTCCCAGGTCCACATCCAGGCCTTGACCTCCACCTAAGGGCTTGAAGGCCAGGTTTTGAGCGATGGGAAGCGTGGGGCCCGCTGGGCCGACAGGCCAGCTGGTCCTGGGGCTTGCTCTAACAGCTGAATACCTTGGCCCCACTTCCCAGGCCTTGGGGTTTCCTAAGTTTCCTGGTATAACTCTTCACCTCCTCCCCATTTTTACCAGATCCCTGACGCCTGGAACAGTTTCTAGATGGCAGGCTGATGGGATTTCTCAGCATAGCCAAATACACTAAATTAGAGATACTCCTCCAATTCCCTCAGCCCCAATCTCTCAATTTCCGTTCTGCATTCTACTTCCTCCCTGTGTCCAGTACCCCAACACCAAGGCCTCCGCCCTAACCCTTAAACACTCCATGGGTCCCACGCAATGGCTTTGCTGTTTGACAGCAGTGGATTTGGATTTGACCATTATATCGACAAATGTCTGATTTCTATTTTGCAGGGTGTTCCCACCTGCCAAGTTTTCAGCGACCAGAGTTATCAGAAGGGCCCAAGGGCTTCGACCTTTGGAGAGGGCCTTTGTAGTTGGGTTTTGTTTTTTTTTTTTAATTTTTTTTTCAACGTTTTTTATTTTTATTTTTGGGACAGAGAGAGACAGAGCATGAACGGGGCAGGGGCAGAGAGAGAGGGAGACACAGAATCGGAAACAGGCTCCAGGCTCCGAGCCATCAGCTCAGAGCCCGACGCGGGGCTCGAACTCACGGACCGCGAGATCGTGACCTGGCTGAAGTCGGACGCTTAACCGACTGCGCCACCCAGGTGCCCCTGTAGTTGGGTTTTTGAAGGGTTTGAGTCTTCTCTTGCTCTGGGGATGATATTGAGCAAGTTGCAGTGTCTCTCTGCCTCGGTTTCCCTACGTGGGATGGAGATATTATCGCTTTTACCATTGCCTTTTCCTCTGGTTTTAAGGCGACGGGTAAAACCCCAGGTAGTGAACATGTCGATACCCACACATTCTGGCTTCTCTGGGACTTGATTTCAAATACTTAGTGCCTATTGTCAGCTCGTGTGTCTGATCTCGTGATCTGATTCGGGATCAGAATTTACAGTCTTGAGAATTTATGAATTATTCATTCCAGAAATGGCCCGGGATTTTATTTACTGATACGCATATACAGACCATCCCGATACTGGTTCTGGCCTGGAACCTGCCGCCTGCGCAACAGAACCTGTAATTCTGCCCAGCAGGAACTCAACTATGTCACTGGAGGGCCTCCCTGAGGAGGCACTGCCAGCACTCAGGCCCCTTGTCTCACCCGCCCCTGGGCCCTGGACAGGGGAAGAGCCTACTCACCTGCACAGAGCATCCCCAGCACAGGCCTCATCTTCCTCGCCATGGTCTTGCTTCCTCTGTGCCCCAAGCCCAGCCTGGCTTGAGCCCCAGACAGGTCTGGGCTGACTAGTTGAATTTACAGCAGCCTCTGGCCTGGCCCAGCCCTCCGTCGCTGTGGTTTCCCTTTTCCTGCACACCTCTGCCCAGCCTGGCCCCCCAACTGTGCTCGTCAGCTGGTCTGGCAGAGGAGCTAACCTATGGGACTGGACTTGAACCAGTCACCGCCCCCTCACCCCCCGCCTTTTCTCCATTTGGCAGGTGTACAAAGTCCTGGACTTCTCACCAAGGTGTGGGCTGCTATAACAGACAGGAAGTTAACATCTTGTAATAAAAAGGGGAATGATCTCAGAGGCAGGTTCTCTAAGCCAATCAAAGAAGGGCGTCGCCCACAATTGCTGACACACCCCAGACCACAATAGGATCCCCTTCTTCCTTCCCTTCTCCTCAACCCCCACCCGACCCACACTACAGCCACAGTCATGAAGAAGACAGGAAGGCTCTATGCTCAGAGAATTGACCATTTGGTTGGGAAGATGAGAGTTACCCGAGTAAAGAAAGAAGACCGTCTTAGAACCACGATGGCCAACTTGTCTCGGTTTGCTTGGAACTGTCCTCAAAAAAAGAATCGAGGTAGAGTTGGACCAGACACAATGTGACATTCGTTTCCGGTGTACAACGTAGCGATTCAACAAGTTTATACCTTATGCTGTGCTCGTCACCAGTTAGCTGCCACCCGCCATGCTGCAATGCTATGGTGATACCTTTCACTGTAATTCTCTTAGCCAAGAGAATTAATGAATGCCTTATTCATTCCTTAACTGGAGCCTGGATCTCCTACTCCCCTCACCGATTTTTCCGCCTTCCTTCTGGCCACCATCGGTTTGTTCTCTGCATCTGTGGGCCTGTTTCTGCTCTTCGTTTGTCTGTTTGTTTTGTTTTCTAGATTCCACACGCAAGTGGAATGATAACGGCATTTGCCTTTCTCTGTCGGACTTATTGCACTTAGCATAATGCCCCCTGGGTCCAACCACGTTGTTGCAAATGGCAGGATCTCGTGCTTTTTTGTGGCTGAGTAATGTTCTTCGTCTGTTTACCCATCAGAGGGCACATGGGCTGCTTCTTGGCGACTGTAAATAACGCTGCAGTCAACAGGGGTGCATATGTCTTTTCCAGTTAGTGTTTTCATCTTCTTTTGAGTTTGTATCCGTAGAATTACCGGATCATATGGTATTTCTAGTTTTAATTTTTTGAGGAACCTCCATACTATTTCCCACAGTGGCTGTACCACCAGTTCCTGAGGGTTCCTTTTTCTCCACATCCTTGTGAACACCTGTTATTTGTTGTCTCTTTTATGTCAGCTATTCTAATGTGTGTGAGGTGATGTCTTCATTGTGTTTCCGATTTGCATTCCCGTGATGATTAGTGATGTTGAGCGTCTTTCCACATGTCTGTTGGCCATCCATCTGTCTTCTTTGGGAAAATGTCTATTCAGCGTCTCTGTGCATTCTTTAATCAGATTGTTGTTTTGGTGCTGAGTAATACTTTCTATATTTTGGATAATAACCCCTAATAGGGCATATCTTTTGCAAACACCTTCTCCCAATCAGTAGGTTGCCCTTTTCATTTTGTTGATGGTTTTTTTTTTTCTTTTCAGGGTGCAGAAGCTCTTTATTTTGGTGTAGTCCCAATAGTTTATTTTTGCTTTTGTTTCCCTTGCCTGAGGAGATATATGTAGAAAAATGTTGCTGTGGCTGATGTCAAAGAAATTACTGCCTGTGTTTTCTTCTAGGAGTTTTATGGTTTCATGTCTCACATTTAGGTCCTTAATCCATTCTGAGTTTATTTTTGTGTATGATGTAAGAAGTGGTCCAGTTTCATTTTTTTGCATGTAGCCATCCAGTTGTCCCAGCGCCATTTATTAAAGGGATTGTCTCCGCCCCCGCCGCCCCTGCCTATGGAACCACCCTGGTTTTAACGTTTATTTTTTTTTTTTTTTAATTTTTGGGACAGAGAGAGACAGAGCATGAACGGGGGAGGGGCAGAGAGAGAGGGACACACAGAATCGGAAACAGGCTCCAGGCTCTGAGCCATCAGCCCAGAGCCCGACGCGGGGCTGGAACTCACGGACCGCGAGATCGTGACCTGGCTGAAGTCGGACGCTTAACCGACTGCGCCACCCAGGCGCCCCCACCCTGGTTTTAAAAGAGAAAATCCCTTGTCCCTGGAATCTCTTAGTCCAGGCAAAGTGGAAATGACTGGTCACCCTACTTCAAGGGTGATGGTGCTATGGGGAACATAACCCAGAAAATGTTACAGGAAATGAAATTGAGCGAAGGAAAGGGGCCCCACTTTAGGCTGAGTGGTCAGAACAAAATGGGGAGATGAGTATGACGGTTCTCTATTTTACAAACAGGGATCTGATTCTCAGAGAAGTGAAATGAGCTCTCAAAGGTCATACAGCTAGTGAGTGTTTTTCTGATTTCACTCCAGTGGCCTGATGTCACCCTCTGCAGGTGACTGAGCGTATACAGAAGACAGAGGCCATGCCTCCTGCTGAGCGGTCCCCTCCTTATCTGTTGCCTCTCTTAGGTGTGTTGTTGGCTCTCCGTCTTTCCCTCCCTCCCTTACTTCCCTGCCACCCTTTCATTCTCTGTGCTGTGGCCCTCTCCCCTTGAGCCTTACCCTGACTGAGGCAGCCCCTCTGTCCTTCCCTGCCCCTTCCCTCCCTTATCTCACCTCTCTCCCAAACCACATCTCATCTTTATGGAACCTTGGGTGGGCATGAAATGAATCCCCCAGCGTTTCTCAGTTATGGCCATTCCTTGGCAGTCAATTCCCGAGTCCCTATTTTGACCCTCGGGGTGGAGGTTTGGTGACTGGCCAGGGGTGGTGCCATGTTCCTCCTCAGAGATGTGTTCCTTGACCACTCTTTCCAAAGGAGCCCCTAACTCCAGCCCTGCCCAGTCTCCGCCACACAACCTGTTTGCTTTCTTCCCAGCTTTAACCGCTGACATCCCCCAGTTTCGTTCATGCTCTCCCCTCTGGCATTTCTTCCCCCATCATATCTGCTCTTGTGATCCAACTTGTTTTTGAAAAGGCCAGTGTGTGTGTCATTACCTCTTCTATGGAGCCTTTCCTGACTTCTTCAGCCAGGAGGGCTCTTCCCTCCTGTGAACTCACACAGGACTCTGGATCTCTCTTAGGATACTAACCACATTCTGCCTTATGCTGGAGTTATTTTTGAGCTGTGTCTCATTCCTCCTAATAAAGCGTGAGCTCATTCATTTATTTAGCCAATTTTTGATGGTACTATGTGCAAGACACTGTTCCATTTGGCCAAGGAGAAGGACCATTTTGAGCATATGATTGTGTGACGCATAGTAGATAAGCATTTGTGAATGGGTAGACCAATGGGATGAGATGGATGGATGGATGGATGGATGGAGGTGTAATTATAGAATGTGTGAGATGAGGGGCTGAACTCTTGGGTTTTTGGGCTTTGCTTTGGTCATGGTGATGGTGGGAGTTTACAAAGGGGAGTAAGGTGGGCTATGAGCTCATTTGAAGTTTATGAAGCTTGTGGAATTTTTTCATGTTTATTTATTTTTGAGAGAGAGAGCAGGAGTGGGGGAGGAGCACTGAGGGAGGGGGGACAGAGGATTGGAAGCAGGCTCTGTGCTGACAGCAGCGAGCCCTGATGTAGGATTCGAACTCACAGAACTGTACCGTGAGATCATGACCTGAACCGAAGTCGAACGCTCAATCGATTGAGCCAGCCAGGAGCCCCGAAGCTCGTGGGATTTTTACACCACCCAGGCTTGCCACTTGACCATCCCCACGAATGTGAGTGTCGTCGGGGAGGGATTGTAGAGGGTGAACACAACTACTCGTTTACTATTCAGAGTCATCGCTGTTCAGAGAAACGTAACCCTGGTCACAAGCCGTTGACTATACCCTTTAGTTGCACCACAGTCCTCTCCCGACATCCATCAGAGCCCCTGCCCCAATCTATATATTGGGTATTTTTTCCCAGCACCCTCTAGACTGACATGGGGCTGGGATACAATTTGTTCCGTTCTTCTAGATTTGTGGCACTAGACCGCCTTCTGGAAAGACTTTGAATAGGTAGCTGCAGGCAAGAGAGAGAGTCCAAAGGAAACCTTTTCTTCAGGCCTCTCCATCTATGAAGCCTGACCTTCTTCTAACTTTGCTGCTCAATGTCAGTGTCCGGTGTCCAGAGAATCAGCCAGGAGCAGGAGGGAAAGAGTTAAATGGGGCCAGCTTTCAGGTCTGGGTCCTGAGACTGCATTCCGTCCTCCCAGAGATCTGCCAGGCTATGGGGCCAGAGGCTAAATTTAGAAGGTAGCTAAGATTTCCCGTTAACAGCTGTCCTGTCCCTCAGAGCAGAAGCACTGAAGAGAGGAGAGAGGTTGGTCCCTCTCGCTGATCGGAACTTTTGGCCCTTTTATCCGGGTCCCTCAGCCCTTGGGTGACTGCCCTTTGGTGTGGAGATCTAGGCAAAGCCGCGGTGAGTGCGCCTCTCCCTTCATTGCGTCCTGTGAGCCCGAGACTTACAAGCAGAGGGGCAGCAACTCTGCCTGGAGTGGCAAGGCCCAGCCGTGTGTGGGACCAGCTCCGGAGGGATTTCATGTTCCTTAATCAGGGTGGTGCCTGAGCCAAAGGCAATGACCCCTGCGGCCTTGGTGAGAGGCACTGAAGAGGGCCACCCGCCCCTCCCTCGGGAGAGGCCAAGGCGTGCGTCTGTGCACGAGTGGGGCGTGTGCCTACATATATGTACGCACGCGTACGTGTGTGTGCTCACGTGCCTGTGTGTATGTGAGGGCACCCCCGGGAGTTCCAACAGAAAGAGCCTTCTGGCCTGAGGAATCCTTTGCTTTCCAACGGCTTTAGCTTAGTCCACGCAGAGCCCTGGGTCGCCTCGCTGCCTCCTTGGCGGGATCTGAGGAAGGGGCCAGGTTGTCGCTTCTTAAATATTGTGACTCCAAGGTGGACAGCTGACACAGCTGGGGCGTGCATCTCGGTGTCCTGCCGAACCCAAGTCAGACCGGGCTTTCCCCATGGGTCGTCTCCCTCCCGGGGGTGGGTCGTACGCGCTGACCTTCCCCCGCTAACGCCGCCGATATACCCCTTCCCCCCCACAAAACCTCCAGAAGCGGATTCCCTAACCACCTTTCTCCTGCCAAACCCACAGGGACTGGCAGCCTGTCATGGCGACCAGCGGGGACCCAGAGGAGGAGCAGGTCGTCCCAAGTGAGGAGGATGAAACCAGTGTGAGGGCCGTGCAGGCCCACTACCTCCGGAGCCCCTCCCCCAGCCAGTAAGTGTGCACTTGCCGAGCTCCCTACCCGGGCGGCCCCAGCAGGAGTGGGCCGGCGAGCGCGAGATGTGGGCCCCAGGGAGACCCAGGCACCGCCTTCAGGTCACTCGTTTCTATTACTGAGTACTTTTTTATGTGTCATACTTTCTGGAAGAGGCAAACATGCCAACAGACGGCACTGGAACGTGGCGTGGGAAGTGCGGGAATTAGGATGCCTCGGGCCTAGTGCGTGGGGGGTGGGGCAGGGAAACTTGGATGGGTCATAGGAGGCTTCCTAGAGGAGACGATGTTGGACCTGAACCTCGAAGGACAAGTCGGAGTCCGACCGGCCCACCTGGAGGGTGATGCTTGACTCTCTAGGACTGAGGCTGAATCTGGGTGCTAGACCATAGAGGGAAGGAGTCAGGACAAGAAGAGTTCAGGCCCAGGCCCTTGTGCTAAGATCATTTTGCGTCTGCGATCCAGCCGCGTGTTTCAGCCTGGGGTGTGTGCATGCCTGGAGGTAAGTAGTAGTGTATCCAGGGGTAGAGAAATATAGTGCGTCTTCCGGGAGAGTCCTCTCTAGTTGATGACGAGTCATTTAAAACTTTCTTTCACATAAAATTATTGAGCGTATGTTATGGTATCGATTGGGGAATTGGCATGAAATCTTCAGGAAAACTATGAGACATCAAAGAAATGTTTGACCGCCGGCTGCAGCAATGGTGTGTGCCTGTCTTCTTCTGCCATAGATAATAGTAGGAGACCTGGCTTCTCAACGTTTTTTATTTATTTTTGGGACAGAGAGAGACAGAGCATGAACGGGGGAGGGGCAGAGAGAGAGGGAGACACAGAATCGGAAACAGGCTCCAGGCTCCGAGCCATCAGCCCAGAGCCCGACGCGGGGCTCGAACTCCCGGACCGCGAGATCGTGACCTGGCCGAAGTCGGACGCTTAACCGACTGCGCCACCCAGGCGCCCCGAGACCCGGCTTCTAATCTTAGCCCTGTCACCAAATTTATGCGACGACTCCCTTTAATTCTGGAGCCTGTGTCTCCTTATCTGTAAACACGGGAGGAAGGACCCAACGAGGATACCTCAAGGTAACTTTGCCTCAACATATCTGTGATTCTGCCTGAGTCCACTTTCCTTCCGTTGTCCTGGGGTCTTGCTGGCTCCTGCCTCCCAGGGTTCAAAAGCCTTCCCCGCTGGAGTGAGATGGGAACAGGGCAGGGGTCACCGCTCGTGGGCCAGGACACTTTGTCCAAATGGAGTTGGGGACTTTTCCTTTAAATTTCGGCGTTCTGTTCCCACTTAGAAACGCTATCAGGACGGAGTGTTTAAAGTATATCCCTCCCCTCTCTAAACTACCAGACACAGCAGAGAGAGTTTTGTGTGTGATTGAGGTAGGTGAAGAAAGGCTTTGTGTGGTAGTTGGGGTAAGGCTAGCTTGCTTTAGCAAATGGATATTTCTCTCCCACTCACATCAATTCCAAAACAGGTGCCGGAGCCGTGGCTCCGGAAGGAAGGCTCCTTCTCGCCTGTAGCTCGTCCCTCTTAAGGCAGGCTGCTAAAGTCACCGTGCCCCTTAGCATCAAGACAAAATGGGACGGGATCTCTCAGGAGGTTTTTATGGGCCAGGCCTCAAAATGGCCCTTTTCTCTTCCATTGGCTCGAACTCCGCAAAGCCGTGCTTTCTTACAAGGGAGGATGGGGAATGAGGTCCGTGAGCCCCGAAAAAAGAGGAAATGGGTTTGGTAGTACAGACCAGTCTCAGCTGCAGTATACCCCTGTAGGCGGTTAATATTCATGGTATTTTTCTCCCCACTCGTGAAACCCCAGGGGAGACAACCCCCAAAGCAGGTTACCAAACGCTGGGTACAAAGGCTAGGTTCTCTGACTGTATGTTAACAACTAGAATTTAAATAAAACCTTGAGGGGCACCTGGGTGGCTCAGTCGGTTAAGCATCCGACTTCGGCTCAGGTCATGATCTCGCGGTTCGTGAGTTCGAGCCCCGCGTCGGGCTCTGTGCTGACAGCTCAGAGCCTGAAGCCTGTTTCAGATTCTGTGTCTCCCTCTCTCTCTCTGACCCTCCCCCGTTCATGCTGTCTCTCCCTGTCTCAAAAATAAATAAACGTTAAAAAAAAATTTTTTTTTAAATAAAACCTTGAAAAAAAAAAAAAAGGGCGAGGTTCTCCAGAAGGTCTGCATCCGCTGCCCAGGTCTGAGTGCAGCATGTCACAGGCTGGCCAGGGTGAAGGAGGACAAGCCCCCATTTGCTAAAAGGAGGAACAGGAGGTACAGTCGTCAGTCCATACAAGTAATGAGCATGTCTGCCCGAGAAGCAGGAAGATCTCCCAGATTCGACCTTGATTGGGCTCTCAGGGTAGCCTTCCCTTGTCTGTTGTTCTGTGTGGCCTCTAGCTTCCCCGTTTGGGCCTTTTTCCTTGTCTGTTATCAAACCACATCTGAACCGCCCTTGGAGAGAGTGTGTTTTCCTTGAAGGCTGTTGCTTTGGCAGACTGTGTCCTACTTCTGGAAATTTGGGGGCCCAGATTTGGCTGAAAACAGCCAAAGGCTTTTTAGGGCTCATGGTTCCTTTGCAAACATGATCCCTTCAGAAACTAAACACGTTTCCGATGGACGTAGACCAGACAGCCTCCTGGGTCAGAAACCACACACCGAGCTCTTTCCTAGATACAATTTTCGCTCTTGATTTCTTTCTTGGCCTTCTTGTCCGCATACCTCACTCTACACTTAAGACTGTTATCTTGAGAGGGTGTCTGGGACTTTAAATGTGAGTGGGAAGTCCAGGATGCAGGTTGCCACATGCAGTGGAAGTGTTAAAAGTTTGACAACAGAGTGTGTCACTGACAAGCTAATGAGGGGACGGTGCAAAACTAAAATAGAGTCAATCCAAAAGAAGGCAAGAGAGAAGAGAAAAAGAATATAGCGAAAGTATAGTGAATAGTAAGAACTTGGTAGGATTGTAGATTCAAACCCGTGGAGAAATAATTATGTTAAACAGAATAGAAACTGAACACTCCAATTAAAAGCCGTATTATCAGACTCAGTTTTTTTTTAAAAGCCTACCTACTGTTTACTAGAGACCCACCTTAAAAACATAGAGATATGCAACGATTAACAAAGGATAGAAAACGTACACTACCCCGTTCCGTTACAATTGCTCACACCTTCAAAACCTAGTGGTGTCAGAACCGTTTTTAATGTTCACAATCAGGAACCTGGACAAGACACAGTGGTGTGGCTTCTCTTCACTCCAAGATGTCTAGGGCCTCGGCTGGAAAGACTTGAAGGTCCAAGAGGACTTGAGGCTGAGGGAGACTCGGCCGCTGAGGGCTGGTATCATCGTGGCATCTTCGCACGTCTGACACATCATCCGGGGCCTTAGGTGGGCTGTAGGCTAGAGCGCCTGACGTGGTCTTGTCACATGTCTCTCCATGCGAGCCAGTTTGGGCTTCTCGTAGCCTGGTGACCGAATTCCAAGGGTTGGCATTCAAGAAAGCAAGACAGAAGTGCACTGATGCTCATGAGCTAGCCTCAGAAATCATACAAAGGACTACAGGGGCTCAAAAGGAGGCAACGTGAATTCTGCTACCACTGCAGGAGTAAAGGGAACGAGCCAGATGGGAAACGCTGGGGCCACCTTTGGAAAATACAAATGGCCACAGTCACCGACACTAACTAAAGCCAGTTACTGATATCAGACAGGGAAGACTAAGGTGGACGTAACCAGAGACAAAGAAGGATGTTTCACAATGACCAAAGGTGTGGTTCACCAGGAAGATATCATCATTTAAGATTTCGATGATCGAATAATGTAGCCTTAAAACATATACAGCCAAAAATTGACAGAACTAAAGACAAAAATAAAACCCACAATCTTAGTCAAATGGAAAAAATTTTTAAAAACAACCTCAGCTACTGTTGTAGTATGAGCCCCCCCGTGCCAAATCATTAAGAATATAGGAAGTTTCGGGGCGCCTGGGTGCCTTAGTCGGTTAAACGTCTGACTCTTGATTTTGGCTCAGGTCGTGATCTCATGGTTCATGGGATCAAGCCCCACGTGGGGCTCTGTGCTGACAGCGAGGAGACTGCTTGGGATTCTCTCCCTCCCCTTCTCTCTGCTCCTCCCCTGCTCATGTGCTCTCTTTCTCTCTCTCTCAAAAATAAATATTGGAAAAAAAAAAGAATATAGGAAGTTTAAACAAAATGATAAACAATGTTTGGCATTAACAGAACGTGTACCCAAGAAGTGGAGGATATACATTCTTATCACACGCACATGAAACATTTACCAAAATAGATCATATGCTGGGCCATACGTGTATCAACAAATTTTTAATGCTTGACATCGTACAAAATATGTTATTTGACCTCGGGAGAATTCAGCTAGAATTCGATAAACACAGAAATATATCATAGAAATTCTGAGTTAAACCCCAACTCAATACTGCTACATATCCACCAGACTATCTAAAATCAAAACCTGATGATAGCAAATATTAATGAGGATGGGAGGCAATCAGAACTCATCCATAACTAGGAAGAGAGGAAACTAGTACAACCACTTGGAAAACTCTTTCATAGTATCTACTAAAGCTAAGCATATGTTTAGTCCTGTAACCCAGCAGGCTCACTGCTGATACATACCTGACAGAAATAAGTCCATTTGTGCACCGGGAGAGAAGTCCTGGAATGTTTTAGCAGCTAACAGTCATTAAGCGTATAGAATGTGTAAATAACAGGATGAACTGTCCAATTAACCATAGGCTGGATATATAAAGTCTGGTGTATATATACATTTTGAGACACTGCCCTAGGGAATAAATATTTTTACTACGTGCTTATCACGTTAGTCATTGAGCTTCTCGGATTATTGGTTGGGGCGCGCAAACGGTGAGCACTGGCTGTGAAGGTGAAAAGTGGGTCACCGTCAGGGGAGGTGGGAGACAGGCAAGGCCAATCGTGTTGCTTGCACAGTTTCACATGAAGTTAGCCTGCCACGCACAGGACAAAAGCATCTGTTTACAAGAGAAGAAGTTCCAGTGGTATTCAATCCTTAGTCCTTCCAGTTGCCAATCCTGGGCAAAAACAGGCTCAGCCTGCAAGTCCTCCTTACACGGAACCGGCTGAGCTTCCTACAAGCATGGTCCCACATACAGAGCTCATTTTCTCCAGGTTCTCGGTGACTCCTGCCGAATCCTGTCGGTTTTGATGCTTTTCTTGGTTTGTATAGATTCCTTAGCAATTGGTTTTTGAAGCGGACCCCAAATTGGCTATAGCCCTTTTCAGAGATTTTCAAGGGAGGCAAACACAGTGACACTTCGTGGGCCATCTCTTCCTACAATAATCATCATAAAACCTGAGATATAAACTATTACAGCTCCACTGGCTTTTGAGTTATCATTCAGTCAATCCCACTGCATTACAGAACCAGGCCTAAACCAGCCCAGATGAATGAGTCTAAGTACCTTTAAAAAAGAAAAGACAATCCACAGACTAGAAGAAAAATGTGCAAATCACATATCTGATAAAGAACCTGTATCCAGAACATATGTTTAAAAACCTCCCCAAACCCAATAAAAAAGAAACAAACGCCCCAATTTAAAAAAGGACAAAAGATGGGAACGCAAGCTGGTGCAGCCACTCTGGAAAACAGTATGGAGGTTCCTCAAAAAGCTAAAAATAGAACTACCCTACAACCCAGGAATTGCATTTATCCATGGGATGCAGGTGTGCTGTTTCGAAGGGGCACATGCACCCCCATGTTTATAGCAGCACTATCGACAATAACCAAAGTATGGAAAGAGCCCGAATGTCCATCGACGGATGAATGGATAAGGAAAATGTGGTGTATACACACACACACACACACACACACACACACACACACACTATGGAGTATTACTCGGCAATCAAAAAGAATGAAACCTTGCCATTTGCAACTACGTGGATGGAACTGGAGGGTATTATGCTAAGTGAAATTAGTCAGTCAGAGAAAGACAAAAATCATATGACTTCATTCATATGAGGACTTGAAAAGACAAAACAGATGAACATAAGGGAAGGGAAACAAAAATCATATAAACACAGGGAGGGGGACAAAACAGAAGAGACTCATAAATATGGAGAACAAACTGAGGGTTACTGGAGGGGTTGTGGGAGAGGAGATGGGCTAAATGGGTCAGGGGCACTAAGGAATCTACTCCTGAAATCACTGTTGCACTAGATGCTAACTGATTTGGATGTAAATTTTAAAAAATGAAAAAGAAAATTTAAAAAAATGGACAAAAGATTTGAACCGATACTTCACCAAAGAAGATACATGAAATGCAAATGAGCACATGAAAAGATCCTCAAAATCCTTAGTCATTAGGGAAATGCAAATTAAAACCACAAGGAGATACCATTCCATACCTATTGGAATATGTAAAATTAAAAAGATCGACCATACTAAATATTGGTGAGAATGTGCAAGGCCTAGTCCCACTGCTGGTGGGAACGTAAAATGGTACAACCATTTTATAAACTTTTTAAAAAAGTTAAACATACACCTGCTTAAACATATACCTACACCTGTATGATCTAGTCATTCTACTCCTGGGTATTTACTCACAAGAAATAAAAGCCTGTGTCCCTGCAAAGACTTGTACATGAATGTCCAGAGCAACTTTATGCATAAGAGCCTGGAAACAACCCAAATATCCATCAACCAGTGAATGGGTAAATACACAGTGGTGGATGTACACACTGGAATACTATTCAGCAGTGAACAGGAATGAATTATTGATTCATACAACCACATGGATGAATCTCAACATAATTATGCTAAATGAGAGCAGTCAGACAAGAAAGGGTCTATACCACGTGATTCAATTTATAGAAAATTCCAGAAAATGCAAATGACTCTCTATAGTGACAGAAAGCAGATCAGCGGTGGCCTGGGGAGTCGGGCAGGGGGAGGGTGGAGGGAGGGCTTCAAGGAAGCCCTTCAAGTTTTCCCTAAGGAAACTTGGGGGATGATAGATACGTTCACAGTCCCGATTGTGGTGATGGTTCCACGTATGTCAAATGCTAACCAAGCACACATTTTAAGTATGTCCCATTTGTATAACAATTATATACCTCAAAAAGCTGTGCTATGAAAGGGGAAATAAAACTCTCTTCCGGGAGGCAGTGTAGTGCTGTGGAAAGAACTTAAATGGTATAACCGAGGCCAAAGTTGAAGGTCAGGTCTGCTCTCCCACTCAGTAGCCATGAGAACGTCCATAAATTACTTACTCATAAAATTGAAAAAGCTGGTTTGCCCAGTGGTAGAAATTAAATGATATAACGTATGTTGTTTGTAATATACGACATGTAATATACGACACATATTGTTGTAACATAGGAAGGCATATTAGGTATTGACAAATGGTGGTTCTTTCCTTCTCCTTCCAGAGAAAGCTATCTGACAGTAACTAATGATGTCAAGGAACTTGTATCTAACCAGAGACCCACCCACCTTCGTTAAAATGGCACATGTCTCTCGTGCTGTCAGCAAATACTGTATTCTAAGCAGCTGATCATCACCGTTGCTCTTGGTCTCCATCCTGAATAGTCCTCCCTGTACTTAATTAGTGACTGAAATTCCATCCTTCTTGCTTTATCTTTTTTTTTTTTTAACATTTATTGATTTTTTTATTTAAATGTTTAATGTTTATTTATTTTCGAGAGCGAGTGAGCGAGCACGAGTGGGGGAGGGGCAGAGAGCGAGGGAGACCCAGAATGTGAAGCAGGCTTCAGGCTCCGAGCTGTCAGCACAGAGCCTGACACGGGGCTCGAACCCACGAACCGTAAGATCGTGACCTGAGCTGAAGTCGGACGCTTAACCCACTGAGTCACCCAGGCGCCCGCTGCTTTATCTCTTCAGTGAAAGGCTTGAGTCTTTTTAAGATTAAATATGTATGGAGTCAGCAAATACCCCACCAGCCACTCTTGGTCCTGGTTTCCTACGGCTACTGTAACCAATGACCACAAACTGAGTTGCCTAAACACAACACGGATACGTTCTCCTGTAGTTTCAGAGGCCGGAAGTGTGAAATCAAGGTGTTGGCAGGGCCGCTGTCCCTCCGAGGGCTTTAGGGAGGACTCCTTCCTTGCCTCTCCCACCTCCTGGTGGCTCCAGGAGTTTCTTGGCTGTGGCCGTGTCCTCGCAACCTCAGCCTCCACCTTCGCAGGCTTCCTCTTCTCTCTCTCCTCTGTGTGTCCTCTTTAAGGACATTTGCCATTGGACTTCGGGCTCGCCCTAATCCAGGATGATCTCACCTCAAGATCCCTAACTGAATGACATCTGCGGAGATCATTTTTCCAAATAAAACCGTATTCACAGGCTCTGGGGGGCATGTCTTTCTGGGATACCACCATTCAACTCACCGCTGCCCTAGCTCCAGCCCCCGGGAGACGAAACCGTACTGTCCCCTGTGCAACCCGGACAGGAACTTGCGAAGTCTACCCAGTGCTGCAGGCAGCCACTGCCTGTCAACCAGAGCGCGTTCAGGGGTGACGGTCTGCTTGCTGTCCCGGCAGGGAGTCTTGACATTTCCAGCCTCGTCAGTAAATTTCATCCCGGGGTGAACTAAGAACCTGAGAAAGATGTGTAGACAGTGGATAGAGCTCGTCAGATCTTCATTTTTGCCTGACTGAGGCACTGACCTCAAACGCCTTAAATTCAAACCCGCCTCTGTGGATCATTCTCTCTGGAAGAATGATCCAGAAGATCCAGAAGAAGCTAGAGATTCAGCCATCTCCCAGTGAGACAAATTTCCCTAGGTAATTTATGAGTTAACACTACAAGTTAAAACCTCCCGTCCAGTGGGGCGACTTGGTGGGGCCTCGCCCGTTTCCATAATCTCCATCAGACCTCCCCACTTACCCAAAAGAGCACAGTCTAAGAAGTCAGCCTGCTTCTGCCGCAAACCAAGCTGAGACCGGCCCTCCCCTCCCTAGTAAGGAGACTGCCGCCCCCCAACTCTCTAGGTGGTCTGGAGCCCACGTCTGCCTCTCCTCTTCCTCCTGGGCTATGACCCATTTTCTCTTCCTTTCCAAATGAAGGATCAGACTTCTTTAGCCTTCTCCTGTTCTGATTTGGAGAGCGTTTTTCTGTTTTCCTTCATTTCTTTCCAAGTCAAAATTCATTTCTTGCTTCGGCGTTTTGGACCTGAACTTTTCAAGCCTTTGCACTTTCTAGAACTCCTTGATGATCTCCTCAGACCGTCTCTCGTGACAGCGTTTTCCTGTCCACCTTCAGCTAAGTCCCTTAACGATGCTGTGCCAACCTTCCCTACAGCGAGGTCTCTGTGCCTGGTAGCGACAGGTGGGACAGGAGCTGGGGACATGGAGTGTCAGGTCTGTGTGTCCTTGGGAAATGGCTACTCCTAACTACCCTTTCTCTTTTATATTTCTTTTTCCGTGAAGATTTTTCCAGCTTTCACAAACCTTGCTGGAAGCAGCTGGCCATAAATCCATTTGCTTAAGATTACTGACTTCTCTCCTTCTCTGGAGCCTGAACTTTGCCTGTGTGGTCACTTTCTCTGAAGTGAATGAACACTTGGAAGAAACTCAGAAATCCGTTCCTTCTTTGCAAAAGCCACATCAAGATAGACACCCCCTCCTGGGCCTCTGCCTCCATTTCATTCCCAAGGGACTCCTTGAGGGGGTACTTCCTTCCCCCTCCCTTCCTCCCTCTCTCCCTTCCTCTCTTCCCTCCTCCCTCCCCCCTTCCTCCCTATCTTCCTTCCTCCCTATTTCCTCCCTTTCTCCCTCCCCCTTCTTCCTTCCTTCCTTCCTTCCTTCCTTCCTTCCTTCCTTCCTTCCTTTTTCAGTTGCTGGGCAGGACCCATTGAATTGATTTTATGAAACACTAACGGGCACAGTCTGTAATTTTGAAAAACACAGGTCTAAAGAAAACTGCACCAGTCTCCTGCTCTTGGTTAGGAAGTCCATCAAATTCTGCTTTATTGTTTCTCTTCCAAATCACCCTCAAGGCTTTTTAGCGGCTGCTCTGTGATCCTGTGATGAGGTGTGTATCGATCCTAGATTCTCTCCTTCCCTGCCTGTCTTTTCGAGCAGCCAGCCCTTGCTGCTTTCGAATCAGGGTGGAAGTGTCATTTCACTCTGTCTCAGATCTGCGGGCGGAGGCACAGACGTGGTCATAAATCACAGCCTCCCCGGCCACCATCTCACTGACCTTGCAAATATGAACAGGGCCCGTTGTTCGGGTCTCGCTTCTCTTTCTCCTTTTTCCTCCCCGCAGTCCTGCTTCTCCACGGAAAATGAGGGAACTGCTTCTCAATGCCTAAACTTTGTTCTCCACTTAGGTCCTTTGGGGTCCCACTCCTCACTTGACTTAGTAAACCGCGTCTGTGGCACAACAGTTTAGGACCGTTAGGTTTACACGTCCTTTTCTCTTAGCAGATGACTCATAATTTACATCCTATCCTCAACACTAGATAATGCTGAGCTCAGTTGAGTGTGGTTCACCTGCTTGCCTCAGCAGCCAAGAACAGACACATCACGGGGCTGGGGGAAGAATCTGTTCTTTACCCCCCTCCTTTCTCAACCATAAAGCCGCCAACTCCTGAAAAGTGTACTGGGTAGAGTCTTCCAGAGTCTCAGACTCACGGACCCGTTAGCTGCCTCTCAATGTTGACCACCCACAAGAGAGGAGGATGCCTCTCACCCATTTCCATTTTCAGATTTGAATTCCAAATTCTCCCCTATCAAACCCACAGCCTCAGAGTTCAGGTCCATTTAGGACAGATGCTCAGTTCCCTGTATTTGTCGTGGAAACCAAATCCACACGACGACCTGGCGTCTGTGTGGTTTAGGGAAAACGGCGTGATCATGGGCTTTGCAGAGAGTTCCAGGCGGGGATCCTGGGGACACTGCCGGGTGAGTCCCTGGCCAGCCTTTCTACACAGCTGCCAGGTGAGGGCTCCTCCTGTGTCCCTTTTCAGTTTGTGCCCATTGTTTAGAAAACCGATTACAGGAGTGAGAAAACCTTCAGAGCGCAGAGCGCAGGGAAAACCACCCTGAGGGAGAAAAGAGGTGCGGGGCCAGGAGAAAGCCCCTCTCATCCCGCAGCAACACAAGGGTTCTCTGCGCATTACCTGGTCAGCGTTTTGCTGTGATCCACCCCCCCCCCCCCCACCTCGTTTGACGTAATACCGACCCTTAATAAACAAAACGGTTATTTTACTAATACTAGTATGACTAATATTGCTTACAAACGAAAGAATAAAACTCCCTTAGTAAATATTGTTTGTTTATTTATGGGGATGTGACTCCCATCTCTATACAAGTTGAGGCTCTGACCCTAGTTTTATGAAGTGTTGCTATTTGAAAACTGAGACTGCCCTGAAACCTGGGCCCACGATGTCCACAGGGAGATGGGCTTCTGCAAAGTCCCATCGCAGGAGGAAACTGGGTGAGGAAGGGAGGCCAAAAGATTAGCCTCCCAAAAGGGTGTCAGCCCAAGGGAAACCAGTGCAAGCTGAGGCTGGAAAGGAGAAAGAGGCCAGAGATGGAAGGGCCTGGAGACCACTGGGTTTGCTCCCCAAGGTGGTATGCGGGCACCTTGCCCAGTACCTGGCAAATTCCGTCCATCCATCCATCCGTCCATCTGTTCATCCATCTGTCCACCCACCCTTCACTCAGTGTGATCTGTCTGTCTGATCACCTTCACTGGTCTGGAGCTACAGGGGCCAAAGAAAGGACCCAGACCTCACACCTGCCCCCACCAGGTGTTCTACTCTTTTCTACCTTCACCAAACAACGGGACGTCTCCAGTTCATCCAAGGATCGTATCCCACACACCTCACCTTCAATCCACCCCCACTCTCCAGTCATGCTTACTTAAAAATGCATCTTCTGGAGTGCTGGGAGTGCCAGGGGAGTACTTGGTGCAACGATGGGAATCCCTCAGGAATTACCAACGACAGTGCCCACTGTGCTGTCCCTTATGCTGCATGGGCAGGTCTAGCCCCGTCCTGGGTAGAGTCGTAGGCTACTCCTTTCTTTTGGCAAAGCGATTTCCTCCTCCGTAGGCTTTCTAGCCCTGAGCACACCATTCTCCAAGGCGGTGACTCTCCAATGTGGATTTCTATGAGGAAATTGTCCTGCTAATCGATTCAGCTACACTTACCTTCACTGGAGTTAGCTCCGGTCAGTTCAGCTGGACTCACTGCAACTCAGAACAAGATGGCCCTATGTTTGCATCGTAGCCCCGCCTCTTATTGACTGCCGTGGGGGAATGTCATTAGCCTATCTGGGCCCCAGTTTCCTTATTTAAAATAAACAGAAATGATAATACCTGCTGCGTGGGAGTTTCGCCAGGATGAAACTCATAAAGGGAGCCCCAAAATGGTATCCATTCGCAACACAACGAATGAAAATAAACCAAGGAGCATCCCTGGGAAGTTTCTAAATACTGAAAACCAAAAAAAAAAAAAAAAAAAAAAAAAAAAAGATCCTATCAGTTTCCATAAAGATAAAATAAGTCAATTTACAAGGATCAGGAAACACACTGACTTCAGATTTTGTAAAAGCAAAAAGACAGTGGAACAGAGGTTCCAATTCTGGGCAAGTCGGCAAACACACCCGCCACGGTCCCATGGATTGCCTTTATAAAACCCGAACAGAAGGATACAGCAACGGTTCAAGGACTCTGGAAAGTAAATAGCAGCAGGCAGATTGAGGAAGATAGAATTCCAAGTACAACCAAACCAGCAATATGAGTATCATTTTTTCCCTCTGGAATGCCCAGTTGTGACTGGAGGCAATGGAAACAGTAGCCTGGGGTGCCTGAAAATGGAACATTACCCGGCAGTACGAAGGAACAAATTATTGATTACTGCAATACAATAGATTACTCATAGATGCCTTGTACGAAGTGCAATAAGCCAGATACAAAAGACTATGATATGATTCAACTTACATAACATTCTGGGGAAAAGCCACACCGTAGGGACAGAAAACAGATCATCGATTTTACAGGGGATGAGGTTCAGGGAGGGGCTGAAAATAAAGGGGCAGCACAAGGGAATTTGGGGGATGGGGAAAAAACATGGTATAAATTAAATACTCCCACTTGCTCTTTAACCTCTCTGGACCTAAAGGAAAGACTAAGAAAAAAAAAAAAGACCCAAAGCTCACCCAACACCTGGGAAAGAGAAGAACCCCCCCCCACTAAGGGGGAGGGCACCCACCGCCATCCTGCGTCCTACCCTTGTTTCTGCCCGTAATTCGCCGCGTTCCTCAGATCCTTTTTGACATCTCTGCTGAATTATTTCTGGAAAAATTGCCTTGACATTTACCTAAGTTACTTTATTGCATCCCTGGTCTCGGGCTGAACCTTGATTGCTTATATTGAGAATCAGGACTGTGCATTTGAGCACACCTTCGGATTTCCCCATGCCAGCCCTTTATTGTGAGCCCGTTCTCTTTCAAACAGGGGAAAGATGTGGGGCATGGAGGGAACGGTGGCCGTCTACCCAGCCCGCCAATCCAGCAGCACCTTGGTTAGGGACATGCTATGATATTGACAACAGAGGAACGGGGGCGAGAGGGAACAAATGAACAGCACTACAGCCGAGGATGGGAACCCAGTAGAGAAGGTGAGGCCACATCAGGGTAAACTCTCCCCGGCCACAGACACTATTCCGTCCACAGCCTGGACTACCTCGTCGTTAAACACCAGCTCACGCAGGTGCCAGCTCCGGTCTGAACACAGGTGGCGACAGCGTCACGGGGTTCTGCATTCTCGGGCTCCCTACACTGAGGAAGGCATTCCCTTCATCTCTCGTTGCTTTGCGCTATGCCTGAAGTCAGATCCAGGGGTCTCGTCTAGTCAGAGCGGCTCCGGTTCAGATGCCGCCCAGAACCTTCTCACACAGATGTCCTCTTCTCTCAGGTACTCCATGGTCTCAGATGCAGAAACAGAAAGCATCTTCATGGAACCCATTCACCTGTCTTCGGCTGTTGCAGCTAAACAGATCATCAATGAAGGTAATGCCATCAGAAGGCGGTTGGGAGCAGGGAGAGTCCGCGACTCCTCTGGGGACCCTCGGAAGGGGCCCCGTGGAAGATGTCCGTGTGCTTCTCAGGTGCTGCCCGTCACATTAAGAGGAACGGATCCGAGGAGGCATTTCTGCCGACACAAGTCACTATCCACCTTCATGAGGCGGAGGTGGAAATTCTTATGTATCAGGGTGAATGAATAGCTCTCTCGAGTCAACAGCCGGGGAGGCATTTCCAGTCTGCTCCTATGGCCTTCCATTCAGTCCTTTCAGTTAATCTCAGGGGTCCTGGGGTGGCTTATGCTAGAGACACAGACCCGAAAGCCCAAGAAGTGACCAGAAGCACCCAGAACGTTCTGTTCAAAGGGATATCCAGATTTACATCTGCATTTCCACTAGTGCCTGGAAATGGTTTTCAATCTGAAATATAAATAAGGAGGAGGTAGGGAAAGGGGGGGAGGGGAGAAATGTTAATATGCACACAGCAGAAAACATACTCATCCTGATTGGATGGATTTTTTTTTTTCCTAATCAATTTAAAAAAAACGTTTTTAACGCTTATTTATTTTTGAGAGACAGCATGAGCAGGGGAGGTCAGAGAGAGAGGAAGACACGGAATCCGAAACAGGCTCCGGGCTCCGAGCCGTCAACACAGAGCCTGACGCGGGGCTCAAACCCACAAACCTCGAGATCACGACCCCAGCCAAAGTCGGACGTTCAACCGACTGAGCCACCCAGGCGCCCCTCTAATCAATTTTGAGCAAATTTCTTTTCCTCTTCCTTTGTCCTGGGTGTCTCTGTCACTGCTGGTGGGATGTCGCTAATGACACAGGGCCCTGCTGGGCTTTGGGCTTAATCCAACATCCGCTTGATGGTGGCCACAATCCGGTCCCCGGCCATTGGTCGTGAGAACCATGCATGCTGCTTGCTCCATATAATCCCGGGTCTTTGTCAGTTCTGGGCTCTTTGGGTCCCCACAGGGTCCCTGAGGACGCCTAGATCTCCTGTTCACCTCGCGAGGAGCCAGAAATTCCATTTGCCTCTGCTTGCGATCTGGGCACCGTGGGAGGCCCCATCTTTTTAAGGAACTCTCAAGTTTTTTTCTATTTCACCACCCTATCTGGGGTCTCTGTTCTCTTACTCCAGGCAGACCAAAGTGGCTTCACCCAGTGTCCAGATCTCTCTAAATTGCCACAGGGACCACCCTCAGCCCGGAAGTTTTGTTTTTTGTTTCCTCCTGTGTGTTTGGGAACTTCCCTCACCTTCCAGCCTGCATCATCCCTGCTCTGTGTTTCGCTCTCTGGACCCGCCCCCCTCCGTGCCTGAGTTCTTGCTGAGCGAAAATCCAGCTTTAGGAGTTGTGAGAAAACCATTTCCCCTCTTGAAAACTTCACTGTCAAGCCTATAGAATGCTATAGACACGTCTACAGGACATTGAACACGTAGGTGGAAATCGAAAGCCTTTCTTCGATTCTAGGGTTTAGCTACTCTCCTCTTGTCTGGGGCATTAAGCTTACGTTTCCTCGGTCTTCGTGGCGGAAGGGTAGTAGGGGAAGAAACAGTCTATGACAGAGAAAGGAAAAACGTATCAAGTCATATTCCAAGCCATCGCCCTGCTCACCAGTGATCAGAGGGATAAAAATGATTGTTGAAGAATCCTTCATTCTCATGAAAGTCTGCATATGCGTTCTTCTGAAGAAACCTTAGATTGCAGAAATAAATGGGAGAAATGAATGCAGGGCGAGGGGGTGGAGTTGAAACAGGCTGAGGGGTGGACCAGAGACCTACTGTAAGCAGGGGCCACCAGCAGGAATGAGGGACTGGGACATTTGTTCCACTGGAAAGGGAAATACCAAGACAGCGACCTGCTCTATAAACAGCTGAGGAAGACAATGCTGTATGTATATTTTCATGAAGCATCAGGGAGTTTTATTTTTTACATGTAGTAAAGGAGAGCCATCTCAGTTCGCGGAGGAAAGGAGAGGGGCTTTTACATTTGCTAAGTAAGATCCCAGGAGAGCCAGGGGAGACTGAGTGGTAGAGAAAATAGGAATGATTCATCTATTTTTAAACAAAATAAAGCTCTGGGATTGGAGGGGTTTTCTTCTTTCTGCTTTTGAAACGGAGATCAGAGAGCATTTAGAGCTGAGATCTGACACAGGGATATGGGGGCCCATCAGGTGGTGTGGGAAAGGGAAGAGAGAGAGAGAGAGAGAGAGAGAGAGAGAAGGGCTTTAGGGAAAGGGAGTGCTAGAACCCAGAACTCCCAGGACCCGAAGACCCTGAGCAGCAAGCCCGTTGTACTGTTTTTCCTGCGAGGGGCTGGGCCTCGTCTATGTGCCACATGTGGCTTTCACCCATCAGGGAAAGAGATGGCCAACACAGGCGACACGCCTTTCTTTTCTTCCATCTCTAGTCAGGATTTTTGGCTCCTAAGTGGCAGGAAGGATTCGCCCCCCCACCCCCACTATTCTTGTAGACTTTCTCAGAGAAAGAAATATCTGACTCTCCCCCCAGATTTGATCAATTGAGAACAAAAATATTAGGAGCAGGAGAGAGAGGCTCGCTCGAGAGGTGGGTGAATGGATTTTGAACTCATCTAGAATCTGAGTTTTTCTGAGCTGTTGGCAGAAAGGCCCTGAGCGCTGTTTTGGGACTGGCATTGGAGTTCCTGGCAAAACCTTTGCCACCTGTTGGAAAGCTGGGAGGCTGAGACTCACGGGCGCTCGGACGCCAGTGGGAAGAAGCAGAAAACGTGTGAAATAAACTAATTAAACATGTATGGGAAAGTGATTGCACGTGAAAGCTAAAGTTTTACTTTTCCCAAGATTATTTGCCTTACGTATGTAAAGGAGTCAAACTAATAAAGTGACTTACGTTATGAAAGAGTGTCATTTATTCATTTGGTAAATGATTCCACCCTGTATGGAGCACCGTGGGAACTGTAAGTGTGAATAGACATATACCAGGTACTTAAGGACCTTGGTCTAAGAAGTTGTCAGCCAGCTTGAGAAAAATACAGGAAGGAGTAAAGAAAAACAGTGTCCCTTCACCTATACCAATCTACCTCTGCTCCTGCTGGCCCTGACCACAAGTGTCCAGACCAGTGCGGGTCCCCTCCCCACCCCGGGCCTTCATTAAGTCCTTCCTGGCATTTGAGTTCGTGTCCAGAGTCCTGGCAGCAGACTGGCCAAGAGTGGATTCTCCTGAGGAACAGGGAGCATCATGGTGCTCTTGACTCTTTGACGAGAATGCTGCCTGTCCCTTCTAGAATTCAAGCCGCGGGGGATCAGAGCCGAGGCAGAGTGTCCAGGCATGCTGGAGTCGGCCGAGCACCTGCTGGTGGAGGACCTGTACAACCGTGTTAGGGAGAAGATGGACGACAGCAGCCTATACAACACCCCCTGCATCCTGGATTTGCAGCGGGCCTTGGTCCAAGACCGCCAGGAGACCCCCTGGAATGAGGTGGATGAGGTCTGGCCCAATATCTTCATAGCAGAGAAGTGAGTCTGACCGCGGGGGGGTCACGACCCTTTGTCCTACCCTTCTGGACAGTGCCCGAGAGCGATGAAACTCCCCCATGTTCGGCAAAGGCCCCAATAACTCCATCAGCAAGTTGATGTTGCCTGATGGGACATTTGGAGCCAGTGATGATACTGATTTTTGTATGTATTGCCAACCACCGAAACATTTCACAAGAGGACAAAGAGGTTACAAATTACATATATATATGATATATATATATCATATATATATCATAGTATGCTATATATAGTATGATATATATATAGTATAATATATAATATGATATATATAGTATGATATGTATATAGCATGATATATAGTATGATACGTATATAATATGATACGTATATAGTATGATACATATATAGTATGATATATATAGTGTATATATATAGTATGA
>NW_024412436.1:5714662-5753637 GCF_014898765.1 Herpailurus yagouaroundi | reverse complement strand
ATATATATATAGTATGATACATATATAGGATGATACATATATAGTATGATATATATATAGTATGATATATATAGTATATATATAGTATGATATATATAATGTGATATATATATAGTATGATACATATATAGTATGATACATATATAGTATGATATATATATAGTATGATATGTATGTAGTATGATATATATGTAGTATGATATGTATATAGTATGATATATATGTATATATATAGTATGATGCTAAATTACAAATTATATATACAATGTGATGCTACCTGAGCAATATATAGGTGTGTATGTGTATGCGCTTTTGCATAAGTAACAAATTCGAAACAAACGAGATAAAAGCGTAACCATCTAGGCGATGGTTCTACCACTGATGTTTATCTTCTTTAGGTTTCTTTTGAACCGGACGGATTTCCTAAGGAAACACCGCTTGTTTTTATAATCAGAAAAAAATGTTATTTTTTTAAGTTTATGAGTGGTTTCCCAAACAAAACCCAAAGCAGTTCCTTCAGGATCTTCTTGCCAGTGCGTAATTGGCAGCAACAGGCTAGTTTGTGAAACTAATTCTCCCAGTGTAAATACTCAGATACGCAGAAGCAAAGGAGGGAATTTGGGGCCCCCGTGGCAGGCAGTAGGGAAGATAAGTTTGGACTGTGGGTCTCGAGTACTCCCCCGGATGTAGTCTGTCGCCTAGAACCTGATTCTCAGAGCTGGACACCAAGTCCTGAGCGATCTCCAGCTAGCTCTGCAGACCCAGAAACTTTCACATCATGCTCACCAGGGACCCAGACACCTCCAGATAGCCCCAGGCTTCTGTTCCTTCTCTGGCAACCCTGTCTTCACTGATTCATTGCAGCAAAAAGAGCTCTGAACTAGAAACCAGAAACACCTGCCCTTGTTTGGTCCTTTTTCCTTTCAGTCTTGGGAAGTCAAAAAAGCTGTCAGATTCACTTTCCGAATCTTCGAATGGGCATAAAAATAGTTGCCCTGTCTACCTCTTAAGTGTAGTACTAGGGACACAATAAGATGGTGCATGTGGAAGGACTTTGAAAAAGTGAAGCACACCGGGTTTGATTACTACTTTTGTCTGCCACTTTTGTGTCTTTTTTTTTTTTAAGTTTTATTTATTTGAGTCATCTCTACACCCCACATGGGGCTCGAACCCACGACCCGGAGATCAAGAGTTGCCCACCCCTCCGACTGAGCCAGCCAGGCTCCCCTGCCACTTTTGTGTCTTGATGAATGTCCATTCCCAAGGCAGAGGGTTTTTAAACCAGAGATCTGTGGACCAAAGATTTCCTTACACATCAGTCTTGTTCCCTTCATCCTGCCCTCCCCTGCCCGGCTCCCCGTGCCTTCTCTCTCTCTGGCCCCCGCTTATGACTGTGTTTGCAGTGAGCCCGGGACACATCTGGCAGCACAGAAGGCACTCACCAGGCCACGGCCTTCCCGAGCCAGCCGAAGCAGGCTGCGGGTCTCCGTGGCGGTGCACCTTTCCTTTCTAGCTCTGCCTCTGGCAAACATCGTCTCTGCCTCTTTCCCCCCCCAGGAGTGTAGCTGTGAACAAGGCGAGGCTGAAGAGGCTGGGAATTACTCACATCCTCAATGCCGCTCATGGCACCGGCGTCTACACTGGGCCCGGATTCTACACTGGCCTGGAGATTCAGTACCTGGGTGTGGAGGTGGACGACTTTCCCGAGGTGGACATCTCCCAGCATTTCCGGAAGGCTGCCGAGTTCATCGATGAAGCCCTGCTGACCTATAGAGGTGAGGGGGGAGGGGGGAGTCTGCCTGCTCCAGGCTGCTCGAATTAATTCCGCAAGGGGGAGAGGCAACCAGGAGAGCTCATGGAAACCTCTGGGTTATCTGTCGTGTCTGGAGGCGATCTGTCTTAAGATTTTTGTCTCGTTCTAAGAAGAGGGGCAAGGAGAGGATGATCATGCACCTTATCGGTAATGACTGAGGGCCTAACAGGTGCCGGGTGCTGTCGTAGGTGCGGTGGGTGGAAGATGCAGACAAGGGTCCTGGCCTTTGAATCTCACACAGTGGTGATGGCAGAGAAGATTACAAAGAAAAATGTCCGTGACAAGCGTGAGGCAGAGAGACTAAGTAGGGCCACGTGTTGGAGTGACCGGCCAGCTCCTTGGGGAGGCTGGTAGAGAGGTCCTCTCTGAGAAGGGGCCGCTTTACAATGAGTGACAAGAAGGAGCGGGCCACTGAGAAGTCGGAAGAAGAGCATTCCCGGGCAGGGGAAAGTGCTAGCACAAAGCTCCAAAAGTGGGGTAAGCGTGGCGTGTTCAGGATCACAGGCCAGAGCGGATCGGCGTGGCGGGGAAGGGTCACAGTGGCAGGGGCCCCGACACGCAGGCAGCTGACCGCCAAGGCGCTTTGATCTGATCTGCGTTTTAGAAACCTCGCTCTCTGGGCTTGGGAGACCACAGCGGTGGGAGCCGGCAGAGTGGACAGGACCCTTCAGTGCGGACGGGCCACAGCCCATGCCGCGGGGGCGGCTGGGAGTGTCCCAAACCTGGGCTTGAGGCCAGGCTTTGCTACGCTCTCTATTCCATGGGACCTCGGGCGGTTCCGTTCTCCAGCAGAGCCTCAGTTTCCCTTGTGTATAGCACAGAGACAAAGAGACCTAATCGTCCTAAAATTGCTGTGAGGAGTAAAATTCTAAAACGCACATAAGAGCTGCAAATATGTGTATGCATATCTGTATATTTATAAATACATATCTATACATAGAAAGTTTTTATATATGTATAGGTTTTTATTAAAGTGAAATTTATGAGGGCACCTGGCCGGCCCAGTCGGTTAAGCTCTGACTTCTGCTCAGGTCACGAGCTCCCGGTTCATGAGTTCGAGCCCCACCATCGGCTCTGGGCTGACGGCTCAGAGCCCGGAGCCTGCTTCGGATTCTGTGTCTCCTTCTCTCTCTGCTCCTCCCCGGCTCACGCTCTGTCTCTCAAAAGTAAATAAACGTTAAAAAAGTGAAATTTATAAATTTTACATATATATATATATTACATACGTATGTATATATATGAAACGGTTTTCTCCTTTTTTTCAATGCTTTAAAAAAAACAACTTCTTTTTAAAAATGTATTCCTTCTGACCAATGTGATCTGAGCGTGTCTCCAAACGCCAGCGGGGAGAGGATTTCTTGGGCTGCTTGTCGCGCGCAGCGCCCTGGCGACTCCAGCGGGCGGCGCAGCGGAGATCGCGTAGACGCGGCCTCGGGCGGGCGGGCCTGGAGCAGCCCCTAGGGCCGGTGACTATCAGCGGAGCAGACGCGCAGCCCCAGAAGTGGGGCGACAGCGAGAGCCAGACGGCGGCGGGAGAAGCTGCCGGGCGCGTAGAGGGGGGGCCTGGGCGGACCGGAGCTGCGCCACCCGGGTGTCGTCGGGGCTTCGAGGAGGGCGGCGGCGCTGTGGGCCACCCTGTGGCCCGAGCGGTGCGCAGGGGGCCTGGCCCAGGCGCTGGGGACACCGGGGGGGGGGGAGCCCCGTCACCAGCAGGGGCCCGCGCCGGCACACCTGCCCCCCTGCTCTAGCATTCAGCCCTCCACGTCCCTTCCCCCTCCCCGCCCGCACCCCTGCCGGACAGGGAAAGGACCTTATCCTTACTGGGGTTGCCTCTGGGGTGGTTCCTCCTCCCGTCAGGGCCCTGACGGTTGTCACCATCCCTAGAAGTCGCCGCTGAGCCTTAGTTTCTGTGATTGCCTCCAAGATGCTTGGGAGACAGCTCTTAAGGAAGAAAGCTAACACTGGGCTGGGTGCTTCATGTAATAATCACAGTGCCCACAGCCAGAGGATGTTACTTGCATTTTACAAATGGGAAATTGAGACCCACGGAAGGTTTAGCGGCTTTGCCGCTGTGGAATAATCAAGATGAGTATCTTGGTTGCTAGTAAGTAGGACCCGTCTCAAACTACTTAACCATCGCCAAAGGCATTAATTACAATACAAGCACAAATCCAAAGAGGAGAATGTGGCCCCAGGATCCTCTGGAACAAGGACTGGACAACCTCAGGACTCTTGGTTTCCATCTTCTCTTTTTCTTCCCTACCTCAGACAGCAAGGCCGCCCGCAGGCCTGGGCACAGACTGGCTAACTTCCGGCCTCAGTCCCATTTCCAAAGTTCCCTGAGAGAGAAAAGTTGCCCGGCAGACTCTGGTCCTCTGTCTACCCTGAATTCTATCCATGGTGGCAAAGGTGGGGAGGGTGGTTTCTGGGCAAGTCCTTCTTGGTTTTCGCAGGGATGGAGAGAGGGAAAGTTCTGAGGCGAACGAGAATTATGAATCGGAAGAATACAGCACACAAGCCTACCATGTAAAGGCATACTGAGAATGGAGAGAGAACTCACTCAAGCCCAGTGCTCTCTCCACCCTTCACACTTTTACAACAGAGAGAGCACGTCGTGATGCAACCTCCCTCCCACAGCGGCCCTGCTGCTAATCAAAATGGAGGCTGCAAATTAGAAAAAGACCACCTTCCTCCAGCTGTCTTACAGCTGGAACGTTTTCATCATAACCAAACAAATCTACTTTGACTTCAACACGAAAGGCGCCCCCTGGAGTTGTGTAGGGCATAGTCTATACAGTGCTAGTGTGACCTTGACCCTAACAGAAAATGGACAATCCTGTCACCCAGGGTCTGACCCACTTAGGCTCTCCCTTCTTCCACAGGCTGCCGCTGAGGCTCCACGGAGGCATCCCAGGGTGCCAGGCACACATTCCACAGCATGGAAAAGCATGGCCCACCCAACTTTGTCTCTGCCAGACTGAGTCTAAGAGGCATTTGATTTCCCTATGAGGAAGCCTGGCTGGTTGTGCCTGAAGCGTCCTGATGTGAGCTGGCCTGGTAACTCCTTCAAAGGAAGGAAGGAGGACTGTGGTGCCGGCAGTAGCAAATGGTGGCCTGGGCAGCCAGTTAAAGGGAGGTCGTTGGTGGGGTGCCTCGGTGGTTCAGTGGGTTAAGCGTCCGGCTTCGGCTCAGGTCATGAGCTCACGGTTCGTGGGTTTGAGCCCCGCGTCAGACTCTGTGACAGCTCGGAGCCTGGAGCCTGCTTGGGATCCTGTGTCGCCCTCTCTCTCTGCCACAACCCCACTCACTCTCTCTTTCTCTCTCTCTCTCAAGAATAAACAAAACATTAAAAAATTTTTAAGAAATTCTTGAGAGAAAGAGAGACAGAGCGTGAGTGGGGGAGAAACAGAGCAGGAGAGGGACACAGAATCCAAAGCAGGCTCCGGGCTCCGAGCTGTCAGCACAGAGCCCGCCGTGGGGCTCGAACTCACAAGCCGTGAGACCATGACCTGAGCCGAAGTCGGATGCTCAACCGACTGTGCCACCCAGGAGCCCCCTAAAAGTTTTTCTTAAATAAAATAAAAAAAATAAAGGGAGGTCCTTGGCGAGAGACAGCTGAGCCTGGAGCTGGGGTGGGAGGAGATGAGAGAGTGAATCTGTAGATGCACCTTTAGCAGCTTTGATTCTGCCCACTTGCCTCCCTCTAGTGACTGCTGGCCTTTGGCAATAATGCCTTTCAGCATCACTGGGCCTCAGGTCCCTTTTCGTCTTGCCTTGGTCTCCCACCTCCTGTGTGACAGATATGGTCTTAACTGATGCAAAGACGTACTAATAAAAGTCATCCCCCTGCCCGTCCTATATCGTTAGCTAGTACTCTTCACCGACTGGACAAACATCCCCAAAGACTGTTGGCAAATAGATTGATGACAGCCTGGAAGGAAGTCTCCAGTGGCTCCAGGCTGCACTGTAAACAGCCATTAGAATAAAGGCACAGAAGGCGTGTTTGTCACGTTTATGAAGGATACAAAGCAGAAAGCGAGGCTAGGGGATAATCGATCTATTGAATGCTAGGGTCAAGACTTGGTAAAAGTTTTGGTTAGTTTATAAGAACCGGTTATATCTACCAAATACACAAATAGGAATTTGTAAAGTTAGCCTTATGCTTTAAGAATGCTACAAAAAAAAGTTTTTTAAAAAAAGCTTTACAGGTTTCAGTGGATATAAAAGATAATCTGAGTTCATTTGGGGACATAGCCATGCACACTGCAAGCTTAGATGGCATCCGTGAAGGCTCGATGCCCAGAATGAGAATGGAGAGAGGCCCACTCTGCTCTGTGTGGGCCAGTCCAAACCTGAAGTACATCTGCTACTTCCTTTTTTCTTTTTTTAATGTTTATTTTTGAGAGAGAGAGAAACAGAGCATGAGTAGAAGAGGGGCCGAGAAAGGGAGACACAGAATCCAAAGCAGGCTCCAGGCTCGGAGCTGTCAACACAGAGCCCGATGCGGGGCTCGAACCCACGAACTGGGAGATCATGACCTGAACCGAAGTCGGACTCTTAACCGACTGAGCCACCCAGGCGCCCCTATCTGCTCCATCCTGACACAGACTCTTAAGAAAAAAACTGATACAGTTTGATTTGCAAGGTTGGCTCGTATAGTAATGGGACGTGAAAAGGTGTCTGAATAATGACTGAAAAACCTAGAATCGCCAGGAAAAGAAAAAAATTAATGAAGACAATGATAGTGATCTTCTTAAGTAGTTTTTGTATAAAAGCCCCTGTTCATATAGATGTGTTCGTTATTGACCTGGATGCCCATTACAGAAAGGTATACTTTGCCCTAACATGTGAAAGAAGTTTCAAAAGAGTAGATTGATCTAAATATGGAGTGAAGGGTGTGTGTGTGTGTGTGTGTGTGTGTGTGTGTGTGTATGCAGGATACTGAGCTCCCTGTCACAGAAGGATCCAGTCTCCACTGGATGATGGATGACCCAGCCTCAGGGATTCTGTAAAGGGAATTCTCAAGTGTCTGTTATGTCTGTGGTGCTTTCCCACGCTGAGACTCCGTGTGTCTGTGATTCTTCACCTTAGCTGCACTTCTTTTCTACTTTCTCCCCACCTCCCCTACCCTTTTTTTTTAATGTTATTTATTTGTTTTGAGAGACAGAGAGCGCATGCGAGAGCATGCACAGGGGGAGGGGCACAGAGAGAGGGAGAGAGAGAATCCCAAGCTGCTTCCTCGCCATCAGCACAGAGCCCATCATGACCTGAGCCGAAATCAGGAGTCAGACGCTTAACTGACGGAGCCACCCAGGCGCCCCCCACCCCAACTCTTTTATTTCTCCTCCCTCCGATGCTCAGCTTGGCAAGAAGAAAGTAGTCGTGCACTCTAGTGTTTCAAACGCGGGGATGCTGGTTAGTTCCCTTTCCCTCCTTCTCTCTGCCCGTGTTCAGACAGTGCAGAAAACGCTTACGCGAGTGCAGGCGGCCTCCCTGCCCTCTCAGACATCCGTGATCTGGGGCAGCGATGCTCGTCCCTCACGGGACTTGAGCGCAGATGAATGCCGGGGGCAAGCAAATATATTAAATCCAGCACATCTAAACAGTTCTTTTTAACAGTCCTTTAAAAAACAAAAAACCTGGGGCACCTGGGTGGCGCAGTCGGTTAAGCGTCCGACTTCAGCCAGGTCACGATCTCGCGGTCCGTGGGTTCGAGACCCGCGTCAGGCTCTGGGCTGATGGCTCAGAGCCTGGAGCCTGTTTCTGATTCTGTGTCTCCCTCTCTCTCTGCCCCTCCCCCGTTCATGCTCTGTCTCTCTCTGTCCCAAAAATAAATAAGCGTTGAAAAAAAAAAAAAAAAACCAAAAAACCTATAAGGAAGCCACTGTGGTTACATTAGTATCTCTTGTGGTTTCTTACAGGGAAAGTCCTGGTCAGTAGCGAGATGGGCATCAGCCGGTCAGCAGTGCTGGTGGTGGCCTACCTGATGATCTTCCACAACATGGCCATCCTGGAGGCCCTGATGACTGTGCGTCAGAAGCGGGCCATCTACCCCAACGACGGCTTCCTGAAGCAGCTCCGGGAGCTCAATGAGAAGCTGATGGAGGAGAGAGAAGAAGACTCCGGCCAGGAAGGGGGGACGGATGAGGCTGAGGAGGGCGAGGACGCGGGGAGCAGCAGCAGGGCCAGGGTGGGCGCCCTCACGGTGGAGGAGGAGGACGACACCTCCAGCCACCTGAGCGGCTCCTCCCTGGGGAAGGCCAGCCAGGCCTCCAAGCCCCTCACCCTCATTGACGACGACGAGGAGGAGAAGCTGTATGAGGAGTGGAGGAAGGCGCGGGGCCTCCCCACAGCCAAGGCCCCCCCGGGGGGACACGGCAGGCGCTCAGCCTCCGGCCAAGATGGCGGGGAGCCTGAAGACGAGGACGTGGACAGGATGATCCGGGAGTGGCAGAGCCGAAATGAGAGGTACCAGGCGGAGGGGCATCAGAGGTGGGGTAGAGAGGAGGCAGAGGTGGAGGCGGGCGACGCCGAAGGCTTCGTGACGAGGCGACGCAGGCACACCCTGAGCGAGAGCAGCACTTCGGCGAGCGTCCGCAGTCGCGACATTCGGGTCCTGGAGCAGCAGCTGGAGATGAGCGGCCAGAAGCGAGGGGGCAGGCGCCGCTCGGACTCCGTGTCCACCGAGAGCACCTGGGACGTGTGGAACCAGAGGCTGCTGGAGATCGAGAGGGAAGCCTCCCGGGAGTATCACTCCAGGAGCCAGAGGGAGGCGGCGGACGCAGGCTCCGAGGCGGGGAGCAGGGTGCGAGAAGACGACGAGGAGAGCGTGTCCTCCGAGGCCAGCTCGTTCTCCAACTTCTGCAGCAGGAACAAGGACAAGCTCACCGCCCTGGAAAGGTGGAAGATCAAGAGAATCCAGTTCGGATTCCACAAGAAAGAGCTGGGGGCCGGGGACGGCAGCACCGAGCCAGGGGCGGAGGAGGCAGAGGGCGAGAGGCGTCTCTCCGACGTCGACCTGACGGCCTACCAGGCCTGGAAGCTGAAACACCAGAAGAAGGTGGGCAGCGAGAACAGGGAGGAGGTAGTGGAGCTCAGCAAGGGCGAGGACGCTGCCTCGGCCAAGAAGAGGCAGCGGAGGCTGGAGCTGCTGGAGAGGAGCAGGCAGACGTTGGAGGAGAGCCAGTCCCTGGGAAGCTGGGAGGCAGACAGCTCGGCGGCGGGCAGGAGCATCCCCCTGTCCGCCTTCTGGTCTGCGGCCCCTTCGGTCAGTGCCGGGGAGGACGCGGCATCGGTGTTCAGCACCCGGAGCCACGGCTCCCGCCCCTCTCAGGCTGGAAGCAACAGAGGGGGATGCCCGGCCTCTGCCCCTGGCCCCGCACCGCCTGACCTGCCCGTGGGGCCGGGAGACACCATTTCCATCGCCAGCATTCAGAACTGGATTGCCAGCGTGGTCAGCGAAACTCTCGCCCAGAAGCAAAACGAGGGGCTGCTGTTGTCCTGCCCGCCGTCCGTGGCGAGCGCGAAGGCGGCACCGGAGGCCAGCTGCCTGGGGGATGACCAGGTGTCCCTGCTCAGCGGACACAGCAGCTCCTCCCTGGGCGCCCGCCTGCTGCCCCGGGGCCAGCTGGGACCCGGCCCCGACTCTCAGTCCCTGCTGTCCTCCCGCACGGCGCCGGGCTCGAGGGCCGAAGGTCTTGGGAGCAAAGTCAGGGGGACCAGCAGGCCGGTCTACAGCCTCTTTGCTGACGACGTCGACCTGAAGGAGCTTGGCCGGAAGGAGAGGGAGATACAAATGGGGCTGAGGGAGAAGATGTCCGAGTACAAGCTAGAGAAGCTGGCCTCCGACAACAAACGGAGCTCCCTCTTCAAGAAGAAGAAGGTCAAGGAAGATGAGGAGGAGGATGGGGGTGACAGGGACGAGGACACCGACAGTGCCATAGGGAGCTTCCGGTACTCTTCCCGCAGCAATTCCCAAAAACCCGAGACAGACACGTCCTCCTCCCTGGCTGGCCCTGATCGCCGTGGAAGCGCTAGCAGCGTCGGCAAAGACACGGACGGCAGTATCGCTAAGTGGCTCAGCGGCCTCAGGACAGAGGAAAAGCCTCCTTCCCAGAGCGACTGGTCTGGAAGCTCCAGGGGGAAGTACACCAGATCTTCCCTGCTCCGGGAGACGGAGTCCAAGTCCTCCAGCTACAAGTTCTCCAAATCGCAGTCGGAGGAACAGGACACGTCCTCCTACCATGAGGCCAGTGGCAACTCCGTAAGGAGCACCTCACGGATCTCTTCCTCCTCTACCCGGGAGGGCAGAGAGATGCACAGATTCTCCCGGTCGATGTTCAGCGAGACCTCAAGCTCCCGGGAGGAGAGCCCGGAGCCCTACTTCTTCCGCCGGACCCCTGAGCCCTCAGAAGGGGAAGAGTCCCCGGAACCACGGCGTCGGAACTGGGCCAGGCCCAGGGACTGGGAAGACGTGGAAGAGTCGTCCAACTCAGACTTTTCTGAATTCGGAGCCAAGAGGAAATTCACCCAGAGCTTCATGAGGTCTGAGGAGGAGGGAGAGAAAGAGAGGATGGAAAGCAGAGAAGAAGGGAGGTTTGCTTCGGGGCGGCGGTCCCAGTATCGGAGAAGCACGGACGGAGAGGAAGAGAAAGAAATGGACGATGAAGCCATCATCGCTGCCTGGAGACGTCGGCAGGAAGAAACCAGGACTAAGCTGCAGAGAAGGAGGGAGGATTAAGCTGGGCCAGGCGGACCTGGGAGACTGAGAACATGGCAAGAAGCCGCGCGGCTTAGCACAGGGATCAGGACACACATTGCCACCACCCGCCAAGGGACAGGGATGTGGAAAGGATCGTCCTGAGGGGCGGAGCCTAAAAGAGAGGTACCAGGCAGCGGGGCCCCAGAGGTGCGATAGAGGGGAGGAGGAGAGCCGTCGGCGTGCGGTCTGCATGCTAGGCCACCTGGCACCGTTTTCTGTTGCCCGGCGTCCTCTTGACCTTTGACGCTTCCCTCGTGTAGTTGACAGTGTCCGTCACCTACTGGCGAGGTGAGCTCGTGATGGAACCAGAGCTTGCCAGAGACCTCGGCTTACGTCCGCGGGAGGACTGAATGCAGGACGTGGTTCTGTGTGTGGTTCTGTAACGAGACGCAGGAAATGTCTCCTGTGGCAAGTCTCCCCTCTCCTGACAAAGCTGAGTTCTGGTTGCTCCTTTTCAGTGCTTTGGCTCTCCATTAAAGTGGTATGTTGTCAAACATTTCCCCTTCCCTCTGGTCACTTTCAGCTCATTTGAACCCACCTTAAAAGACAGAGGTGGGTTATCATGAGCCAGCCTCACCTCCTTCCATAATGCTGGGACTCCAGACAAAAGCACTGTCATCACATTAAAACAGTAATCAAGTATTTCACCCATGATACAACGTAGTGGGAAGACATGAGGAGGACCCTTGAGAATAACCGTGAATTAGACCGAGACTGGGTTTTATTGCGGTCAGAGATACAGGTGGAGAGGGGGTCCCTCTGGAACAGCAGGGAAACAAAAGCAAACCACGGGGCGGGGGGTGGGAAGAAAAGAAGCCCAAGGCAAGGAGATGGAGACAGGGTTTTATGAAATCTCGTTGTCACCCTTGCTCTTCATTCCTTGGAGGATGGTTGCACAACCCAGTGGACAGCCCACTGGATCGTTCCCGCACTCTGGATGAGCTAGGTCGGTGAGAATTCTCTACCCTTTATTCCCGGAGGCACGTCTGCCTTCCCGGACACAGGTTGGGTTCCTGAATCCAGCAGACATGTTTTGAGCCCCTTATGACAAGCATTGGTGGGTTGGTTTCTACAGTTCCTTTCAACTTGCCGTACCTTGCAAGATTTGAAGATAGGCATGTGCCATGCAGGGCTCCAGGATGTCTGGACCAACGCAAAAATCCACTTCAGGAGATGCAGTTGGCAATAGGATGATTAATGAGAAGGAAGAGGGGTGGCAAGGAACCCACCAACGGGATGAATAGTAGGTGATCGCTACTCATGTGACCAGTTTTGTTTTTAACTGAGATTCATGGGATGCGGAGATTATGTAACCTTACTGTGTGGATTATTACTCAAGCATCAAACATTTCAATGGGCACACAGATAAAAACACTAAGGCAGAAGGGAGCAGACGTGAGCTCAAACTCAGAACTGCGCGTAGTTGCCGTCGAAGCAATTAATTCGCTTGCCTTCCCTCTAATCCTTCAGGCTACAGTTCAGCGGCATCTGATGATGGGCCTTTTCTCTCTGACTGAGAGGAAGAAAGAGGCCTTGGGAAAAAACACTGCTCAGTTTTTGTCCCATTTGGCCCTTTCCTTCTCCCTTTGCTCACTTAACTTCAGTGAGCCTTGGTCCCTGGTTTCCAGAGCCTGATAGAACATTCTCATCACATGAAACGACATCATCTCCATATGCCCCCAGCAAGGCACCCCTGGAAGGCTCAGTTGGTTGAGCAGCCAACTCTTGGTTTTGGCTCAGGTCGTGATCTTATGGTTCGTAGGTTCAAGCCCCGACTCACACTCTCTCCCTCTCTCTCTCAAAATAAGTAAACTTTCAAAATGGCCCCAGCAAGAAGACTAGTTGTGGCCCATTTTAGGGTATGCACATTTCACTCCTATGGGGAAGTTTCTGGCACAAGCACAATAAATTGGGAGGTCAGTCTTCTGGAGGGAACAATGAGAATGTCCCTGAGACAACAGCTGTGTTTTCCTTTTCTGATCCTCTTACCTTGAATAATCTTGGTTGTTTGTTTGTGGTTGGTGTTTTTTTTTTGGGGGGGTTCTTGTTTTTTACTTTTTAAAAAAAAGTTTATTTATTTTTGAGAGAGAGAAAGACAGAGTGTGAGCAGGAGAGGGCAGAGAGAGAGGGAGACACAGAATCCGAAGCAGGCTCCAGGCTCTGAGCCATCAGCACAGAGCCCGACACGGGGCCCGAACCCACGAGCCGTGAGATCATGACCTGAGCTGAAGTCGGACGCTTAACCGACTGAGCCACCCAGGCGCCCCTTACCTTGAATAATCTTGTGATTTGACGATAAACACTTAGAAAGCCAAGGTCAAGGATGAAGAGACCAAATGAACTGACAGGCCAGCTGAGCAGCTGCCCCCGGCACCCACCCATCCATAGGAGCGAATTAACTCAGGCCTTCACACACGTCTCTCTCTTTTTTAACATAAATGTAAAATATAAATAAGGTGATCTCAATCACCTCAAGGTAGACAATTGTTTTAAAAACATACCTAGTCACTCCCAACTCATACGCCCCTGAATGGATGTTGAACAAACATGGAAAACTCTTGGTTTCGAGAGTCACCCCCAGTCTTTCCCCAGCCTTGAGTGTGAGCCTCGGGGGACACAGACCACCTTGGCCTGCTTTTAGCTGCACTCATAGGCTAGAGGGCAACACTGGCCCCTCTGTGGAGGCGCTCAGCTCACTAGAGGATGAAACCAGAGAGGGGTGAGGTCAAGACCTGGAGAAAAGCCTTTGCTCGCTGTGTCTCCAAGGAGAGCTCCTTTAGAATCCTGTAGTCAGAGAGGTGTCTGTCTGAGAATTTAGGATTCTGAATTTAGCGGAGTCCTGGAGTCCAGACTTTATTTGGGGAAATGACACCAATAGAAACTTTATGTGATCTTTGATGGGCTTGAAGGAATAGCTGGGATTTAGAGGGTTAGGATTACAACGGTGACGTCTGCTTTAGACCAAACCCAGAATGTTAGGTGGCACTCCAGCCGTCCAGTCTCTGAATGACATTAAAAGGTATGTGTTGCCCGTCAAGGTCCCAGTAGATGGCACACCCCCATTGGAAATTGATGAGAGTTTAATGCAGGAACTATGCACAGAGGCGTGGGCAGGGGTAAGGGGACAGGAAGGAGTAGTAAAGCATCCAGGTACTAGCACTACCTGAGAAATGGATACCACCCTAGGGCTGAAGGGACCATGTGTAGGGGCTGTTTGCAGAGCCCGAAGACCCACAACCACGGGAGAAGGGCCACCCGACATCCTGGCAGAGGCGGAGAGGGAACGAATACCCTGACCTCTCTCTCTTCCTAGCATGTGGTGTCATGCTCGTAACTTTCACTGGCCAAACCTGCCTGGAATCCAGCCAGAAGGGGAGCCCAGTGTTGGAGAAGAACAAAAAAATGAAACTGAAGGGGCAAACAGAGGATAACCAGCACAGAGATGCATAGATTTCAGTGGAAAGGCCATGTCTTTGGAGCCTCCCCAATGATGTTGTTTTTTTGTTTTTTTGTTTTTTTTTTTTTCAACGTTTATTTATTTTTGGGACAGAGAGACACAGAGCATGAACGGGGGAGGGGCAGAGAGAGAGGGAGACACAGAATCGGAAACAGGCTCCAGGCTCCGAGCCATCAGCCCAGAGCCCGCCGCGGGGCTCGAACTCACGGACCGCGAGATCGTGACCTGGCTGAAGTCGGACGCTTAACCGACTGCGCCCCCCAGGCGCCCCAATGATGTTGTTTTAAAGGACTGAGAACACTATGCCTTGATCACAGGATCGATCTACTCTTAAGAATTAATTAACGATTGGGACAGCGTTTTAGCTACACAAACCCAACCAAAAGCCAGTGATTTTGTCTTACGGGAAAGAAAAGAGAAGACAAATCTGAACCGACGTCCTTTGTCGAGTCCTGAGTTGGGTAGACTTCACTAGGAGAAAACTCCCACAATAACGGGAGAATAGTATGCAGAAGGGGACCCCGCAAGAGTGGACATACTGCGCAGAATCCTGGGCTGGGAGGGTGAGAAAGAGAGAACAGATTTTTTTTTTTTTTTTGCCTCAAAGGCGAGGCCTTAGAGGGGAAATGAACACACGGAGGCTGTTGTGAAGAAACAACGTGTATCAGAAGCCTGCCGGAAGGAAACAGAAAGCCCAGATGAGGGTAATTCAAAAAGGGAGGTCCATTTACAAAGCAGTGAGCGGAGCGTAGAGGGGTAGCGTGCACCCCAGGCGTCACATCTCTAGGCTGAAGAGGCAAGAGGCTGAGCCTGAGCTGTCACGGGAGCCCTAGAGACAGGGAGGGCTGGCTGTGCGGAGGGGGCTGTCTTACAAGAGCTGATACCTTTGATCTTGGGACCCAGCCTGGCAGGGCCCCACAGGCAAGGAGCCAGAGGCGTTCAGCCTCCAGTCTCCTGCCGGTCCCCCCACAAACCAAAAGCCAGAGGCAAGAGAGTCGGTGCGTATAGGGCATCCGATCAGCCTCGTGGGCACAGAGGAGGGTGAGGAGGGTGGGGTGGGGAAGATTCCAACAGCGGTGCTGCTGGGCCAGTGCACCAGCTGCCCTGTGACACAGTGGTGACGCTGGATTATGAAGGCTCTGCTGTGGGTGTTAGGAATGTTACAGAAGAGGGATGTGAATTTCTCTGGCCTCTCTGAAATTTTCACCCCTGGGGTGGCGTGGGAGAATTGGTCGCCAATGACAAATTAGTCCAGGCTCAGTAGTGTGCCGGGTCTATCAGGAGAGCATCCCCTAAAGCTTGAAACCTCACAGGTTTGACACCTGTGACACCTGGTCTGACACTTGCCTGTCTGCCTCTACCCGGGCCAAGTAACCCCACCCACCGCATTTGCCCTCTTCCTTCTGTGACCGTCTCCACTCCCCAAACCAGGCCTCCTTTATCCACCACCTGGCTTTGGCAACTGCCAAAGGTCCTAACCAGGTCCAGACTCCTCTCTTTTCTGTCTAGCCTAGAACCAAACTAATCTTCCCAGGGTCCATAATTCTGGTTCTTTGTATTCCTCTGCTTAAAAACGACAGTGCTCCCTCCGGCCTGTGTGACGAAACTTAAATTTCCTCCCTTGGCCATCACGGGCCACCTCACCCTCCATTTCCAGGCCTATTAGGATTATTGTGAGGTTATGATTAAATCAGATACTATTTGGACATACCTAGACAGGCGATGGCACGCTGTAGAATTTAGCAAGTTGTACGCTGTTGTGTGTAATTCTATAACGATAATGTGACCACTGTTAGAATTATTATAGACACGACGTGGTGAAGTGGGTTAAGAACACAGCTTTGGAATCTAATGGGAAAACAGCTGATACTTTACTAAGTGTTTACGGTGCTCCGGGCATGCCAAAAGCTTTAGCATGGATTATCTACTCCTTCTCTTCAAAATCGCACCCTTTACTTTTTTACTTCGCTTCGTTGAAGTACATGATGGACTAAACACAATGAGAGGCACTGGCGATTCAGGAGCTATCAAGACACGGGTGAACTTGCCCTCAAGGGGCTAATCATCTTCTTAAGGGAGCCAGGCAGTGAACAAGGAATTTTGAAGAGTTAGATTATTACTTGTTTATTTATTAGATGCCCGCCTATTTATCTGTCTCCCGGCTAAAATGCACGCCCCGGGGCACCTGGCTGGCTCAGTTGGAGGAGGACGGGACTCTTGCTCTCAGGGTCATGAGTTCAAGCCCCACATTGGGCGTAGAGCTCACAAAAAAATGAAACAAAACAAAATTAAGTAAAATGGGATCATGCAAGCCCCATGGGGGTACCTGTAGATCGCCATTGTGTCCCCAGCACCCAGAAGTCAAGCCTAGGCTAAAAGGTACTCTTAACAAACATGTGTTTTGGCTTAAGACAATAGTGCTCTGAGAGAAGTAAGCCGGGTAACACAGTGGAAACAACAGTGGGTGGGGAGTGGGGTGGCCATAGAGTGATCAGGGGGACAATTTTTCTAGTGATGAGAAGGAGCCAGTCAGGTAAGGACCCCAAGGAAAGACAGCCTCCACAGAGAACCTGATGGGGACACTGGAGTCCGGAGGGGTGAAACCATAAGTGACCCGAGGTCATATGGCAACTCCATGTCAAAGCCAAAACGCCAACGGAGACCGATTTCAGAGCCTACACACTTTACAGAGCAGGGGGCTTCCGTCAAGTGCTTAGGACAATGCCTGGTACGTCACAAATGCTCAATAAGCATCTTTTACACCCACCACTGGATCGCCAGTTTTTAAATCAGTCTTATTTTAAAAGCATGGCATTATTGATCGGCCTAGTGAATTAATGATTCAGCGTGGGTCATTTTTAGTACCCAAAGAAGTCAGGTTGTTTCCGTCGAGTTTCAGAGCGATCTTTTTCCTTTTTTCTCCCCATGACGAGTGAGCAAGACCGTGAGGGTGTGATGGGACAGCGATGGGGTATGTGCCGGGGTACTCAAGATCCGAGGGAGGCACAGCAGTTCAGGCACCCGCTTGGGAGAGCAGCCCCCATTTCACTGACACTGACGGCTGGACCAGAGCTGCTGAAAGCATTTCTCTCCAAGTCACGGTGACACCGCAGGTGCTTCAGGAGAGGCCAGTCTTGACTCAAGTCCACGCTCTCCAAGGGGGAGCTGAGGCTGACGCGGAGGGAAGGGAGGGGAGAGGAAAGCCACTCCAAAAGCTGGTACAGTTATGACTGGTCCCGGCCCTGCTCTGCGCCAGCGATAGCCGGCCTGCTCTGACCTCATTCACGCGAAGCCGCTCAGAGAGGTTTGGGGAGAAGCAGGTATCCCTCAAAGGAACAGAGAGCAAGAAAGGCCCCCGCAGCCGGCAAAAGGACAGACAGCAGGCATGACTCCCTGCCCTTTGCAGGACCCTGCGAAGACGTGGCTGAAATGGATTGTTGCCTTATTAAAGTTGCTGGAACGAGACGACAAGGCAGACGTGCCCCTCAGACAGGAAGATGATTCGGTAGCTTCCCGCTCCTGGCCCTGCTGGCCCCAAAGAGCGGCCTAGCAAGAGAGGCAGGCAGCTGACCACCTCTCGGCCAAGTCCCACTTAGCCCTGCTGACCAATCCAACTCTGTAAAACCACTGGGTGGTTTTTGTTAAAAAAAAAATTTTTTTTTTTAACCTTTATTTCTTTTCGAAAGAGAGACAGAGACAGCGCATGAGTCGGGGAGGGGCAGGGAGCGAGGGAGACGCAGAACCGGAAGCAGGCTCCAGGCTGGGAGCTGTCAGCACAGAGCTCGACGCGGGGTTCGAACTCAGGAGCCGCGAGATCGTGGCCGGAGCCGAAGTCGGACGTTCAACCGACTGAGCCACCCAGGGGCCCCTGTAAAACCACTGTTTCCATCCCCGTTTCACAGGTGAGAAAAGTCAGACTCAAAGGGCTTAAGCGATGTGCCCAGGATCGCAATGTAAGCAGGGGAACGAACATTTGAACCTCGGTACGTCTGATTTTAAATCCACTATTTCTAGCATGCCATTTTGCCTTTAAGAAAGATCTATGCCCAGGGAGGATTGAAACCAGAATTGCCGAGAAGTCTGAAATCCGACTGCAGGGCAGCATCCAGAAGACGCAGTCCCTGAACAAAGCCGGTGCTCTAGTTGGCCTCCCTCCGTCGTCTGTGTTAGCCGTCTCACTAATAAACAGCCCAGCGCAAAAGAGTGTCGGGAAGATGACAAGCCCAGAGCCCCCAGGGACTGCTCTTAAATAGGAGCTTTACCTACAGGACGGCTGTTCAAAGAGGTTCAGTGTTCAGCACACTCTCTCCTCCCTCCTCCTGGGAGAGAAGCTTTCATTCCAGGGAGTCACAATATTTGTGCGTATTTCAGACAGTTTTCTCTTTTTAAAGCCGTTCGGCACAGGTAGTTATGTAGCTCTTGATTTATTACAAAGGCTGCTGGGGAAGATGGCAGAGAGCTGGAGGGTGTGTGTGTGTGTGTGTGTGTGTGTGCGCGCGTGTGCGTGTGAGAGAGAGGCAGAGACAGAGATGGAAACAGAGACAGAGAAAGAGCAAATCACTCATCTTCACAGTCTTTCAAACAGAAGGAAAATGCGCCCTGCCCGATAGTAGTGGGGTCAGGGGGCATGAGGACTTCACATACAGCCAACATTTAGACAAATGGGTCTAATCCTAGACCCATTCCGTTGACCTGGTTTATAATATATTAATCAACAACAGTTGGGACCCGCCAGAAAAGCTCTCCTTTGCTGGTTTCGTCCATTCTTTTTCCCTCTTTCATTCAAGCAGCATTTAGGGAGTACTTTCTAGGGAACAAGAATTGTTCTGGGCGCTGCAAATGCAAAGAAGAATGAAACACAGCGTCTTCCTCTGAAGAGTGTGGATGCTCTGGTGGGTTCTCTGACAAAGAATGGCACTTGGGAGCCCAGAGGCAATTTCGGCTTGAAATCCCAGCATTCGACTCGTTCCTTTGAATTAAGGCCCAGCTGTACTTACGGTGTCTGTGAATTAGGGGTGACTCAGCGGCATGGGTAAGCTGGGGTCCCTGTGAAAGGAGACAGACCCTGAGAAAGTAAGGGTTGACGAGGAATATCGAAAGCTCTGGGAGCCTGTAAGTTGTGACAGAGGAATAACAAGGGGAACATGGGGCCATTTGCAAATCAAGAAAGATCCCTTCTCTCCTTTCTGTATCATTTTAAGTCTCTTAAAATTTTTTTTTCAACGTTTATTTATTTTTGGGACAGAGAGAGACAGAGCATGAACGGGGGAGGGGCAGAGAGAGAGGGAGACACAGAATCGGAAACAGGCTCCAGGCTCCGAGCCATCAGCCCAGAGCCCGACGTGGGGCTCGAACTCACGGACCGCAAGATCATGACCTGGCTGAAGTCGGACGCCTAACCGACTGCGCCACCCAGGCGCCCCTTAAGTCTCTTAAGATGTACATCTCAGTGCATGCAGTGGGTCGCAAGACCGCACAGCTCGCTTCCAACATCCTGGCCCTCCACTCCAAATTTTCTTTTCTTCTTAATTTTTCAAACATTTATTTATTTGTATTTATTTACTTTTATTTTTAAAATACAATTTATCGTCAAATTGGCTTACATACAACACCCAGCGCTCATCCCAACAAGTGCCGTCCTCAATGCCCATCACCCATTTTTCCCCACCCCCCCTCACATCCACCCTCAATTCGTTCTCTGTATTTTAGAGTCCCTTGTGGTTTGCCTTCCTCCCTCTTTGTTTGTAACTATTTTTTTCCCCTTCCCTTCCCCTGTGGACTTCTGTTAAGTTTCTCAAGATCCACATATGAGTGAAAACATATATCTGTCCTTCTCTGACTGACTTATTTCACTTAGGATAATACCTTCCAGTTCCGTCCACGTTGCTGCAAATGGCAGGATTTCATTCTTTCTCATTGCCAAGTAGTATTCCATTGTATATATAAACCACATCTTCTTTATCCATTCTTCAGTTGATGGATGTTTAGGGTCTTTCTATAATTTGGCTATTGTTGAAAGCGCTGCTATAAACATTGGGGTACTTGAGGCAGAGAGAGACAGAGCACGAGCTGGGAAGGGGCAGAGAGAGAGAGGGAGACACAGGATCTGAAACAGGCTCCAGGCTCCGAGCTGTCAGCACAGAGCCCGATGCAGGGCTCAAACTCACAGACCACGAGATCATGACCTGAGCTGAAGTTGGAAGCTCAACGATTGAGCCACCCAGGTGCCCCTAAATTTTCTTTTCTTTTTAAAGTCTGTGTGTCAGCATTTCAGCCAAGCCAATCAAAGCTTTTTATTTCATTATGACAGTTGTGGAGTTTTAGGCGATAATGTTTACTTGATACAAAAATATCATGTCTGCTATGATTGTATACTGGATGGTTTTTAAAAATTGCATTTACGGGGGTGCCTGGGTGGCTCAGTCGGTTAAGCGTCCGACTTCAGCTCAGGTCACGATCTCGCGGTCCGTGAGTTCGAGCCCCGCGTCAGGCTCTGGGCTGATGGCTCAGAGCCTGGAGCCTGCTTCCCATTCTGTGTCCCCCTCTCTCTCTGCCCCTCCCCTGTTCATGCTCTGTCTCTCTCTGTCTCAAAAATAAATAAATGTAAAAAAAAATTAAAAAAAATTGCATTTACGATCATAAAATATTTTCACCACCACCACACTAGTGAACAAGATGAACTAGACCCTCTAAACTCTGGCCTTGCAGGCCTGGCCCTCAATGAAGTCTCAGTGGTAGGACTGAGTTCTGTCCAGATGAATGCTACATGCCTGTGCATGGACAGCCATCAGCCCTCCATAGCACCTTCAATGTCTCCACTGGCCTGGCCAAGCCGAGAGTACTTACTACAGAAAGCAAGTGAGCAGAGCAATTTAATTGCATGGACAACCTTCAAAATTTCCTTCCTTCCCTTTAGCCGATAAAATGTCATTTCATTAACTTGTGCATCTCTCTATGTAAGATGCCTATTATGCTGTGTTTATTTCATTATGATAAAGCTAAGAAATGATCAAGAAAATTATAGGATACAATGGCATCAGACATTATTCTTCCATCTTTTTTGTTGTTAAATAAAATTATGTTTCTTCAAGTCTGAAGCTTTAAGTCAACTTTCAGCTACACGGTTGTAGCCCACGCTGGGGGGCCCCCCCCCCCCCCCCGGGGGGCTCCACAAAATCTCTCAACTTGGCTTTCAGAGCCTGTATTCCACCCAAGTTTCCAGGACTCACCAAGACCTTACGGTAAGCCACGGTTGGTGCATCCCAGCTTCTGTGACTCTACGTCATCTAGGTGACCTAACAACAACCAAAAGAAGGCATTGAATCACCATTTTGCACTGGAAAAATAGGTTCAGGAGTTAAAGAAATTACGCAAGGGCAATCGACTGGGAAAGACAGAGAAGGGAATCCACCTTGTAACTTTGAGCCTGGATCCCACAATTTCTTCACTGGGCCACTTTAATTGATTTTCGTTCTAGATCCAAAGCAATATGTGATGGCATTTTGATTATTTTACTTAAAAATAATTAGTTAATAATTCAAATGTGACTACTACATAGTAGATTTTTTTTTAGTGTTATGGATCAGCAAGATGATTTTTCACATTTTTTTTTACTTCAACGCCCATCCTCTAGCCATTAGGAACTTCTTAGAAATTTATCAATTTCCTTAAGGTGATTTTTAAAACTTTCTCTTTAAATGAAATCCTGGTTTTTCTCAAGAATATTCTAGACCACACTCCCTCCCACCAAGCCTTTTCTGGAACAGTGATATCTTTTTGCCACACTTTGAGTGTGGAAGAGTTCAACTCAACATTGATTGGTTTAACCCCATGATTAGTTTTAAACGAAAGCATTCTGTTATTTTCTCCGGTAAGGAACTGGATGACTAGGCACCCATTTGGGTGTGTTTGCTTGTTTGTCAAAGTCTGTTTTGCTTCTCTGTGTGATCCTGTGCACTGGTCCCTTAATGTTACTAATAACGTTCGGCGCCACCGTGGGTGAAATGTCCACAGGCACTATGCCAGATCTTTTCATGCATTCTCTTGTTTCATATTCACAACAATCCTACAAGATAGGCATTTCTATGCCCATCTTACAGTTAAGGAAACAGATTCAGAGAAGTTTGATTACTTGCGCAAGGTCACACACCTAGACTGGCAGGACTGACCTTAAAACACATTTCTGCTTGACTCTGGAGCCGACACCCTCTCTCACACCCTACTTGGCCTCCCAACTGCAAAATGCTCTTACAGGTATGGCTTGGGATTTTGAAAGTCTTGGGAGTTTGAATCTTCTCGTGCTCCTAATTCATTTTACCATTCCCCGACCCCTCAATCAAGGACGAATACCATAAATCAACCCTGAGCACAGTTTTTAATTGGTCTCTAATACTGATATTTCCCCAACTGGACATCCTGATCATGTCTGGGATCATCTCCGATGTTTGTTTCTTTTTCCTTTGGGAAGGGATTTGTGATCTGAGAGCATCTGCTATTTTCTGGAACAACTTTCTCACTTGGCTTTCAGCTTTGCTGTAGGTATCAGACGTGCTTTGTCAGATTTGTTGGTGCACGCCACAAACATCATTAATACCTGTTGCTTGAGAATGTTTGTGTAAAGTGAGACCGACCTCTGTTGCTAATGCCACTATCAGCTTACTTAATTACATTGCTACTGCTCGATGTTCTAGGTATTTCGAAGGAGAGAAGGCACATTCGCCCCAGAGCCAGTAAAAGAGATCTGTGCCTGTTGCGGACAGTGATTCCATCACGGAATTACAGAAGCTTCAGCCAAAGGCTTGGTGAGATTAGTAACTTCTGCAGACTTCTGCTGTCATTGGGAGAACAGCTGCTGTTTAAAGGCGGGGGTTGTGGCTCTGGTCTGACAGAAACATTGAGGATAAGAAACGCATCCATGCCAAAGCAGTTTCCTATAAGAATACAATTTCCAGACAAGACAAACCCAATGCCCATTGACGAATTAGAGAATCAATTGGAGAATACTTAAAAAGTAGATAATGAAATGTGAACTTGGATGGTGTGAATCATTACACTTTTCCCAATAACATTCTGGAGGGTTTTTTTCCTCCATTACCAAAAATAATAATCATAATAAAATAAAAAGGAAAATCTCACTGAAGCAAATTTGGAACACACATGCACACAAACACAAAAAGGAAAGAAAAGCTACCTGTAATCATAGTTCACTGTTGATATTTTTTATGTGTATATATAAATACATTTTATATATTTGAGGTCATATTATATACATTTTTAAACTTAATCTCCACTTAATATTTTATCACTGAAGATATTTCCCTACCACGCAATTTTTTTTTAACGTTTATTTATTTTTGAGACAGAGGGAGACAGAGCATGAACGGGGGAGGGGCAGAGAGAGAGAGGGAGACACAGAATCAGAAGCAGGCTCCAGGCTCTGAGCCGTCAGCCCGGAGCCTGATGCGGGGCTCGAACCCACGGACTGCGAGATCGTGACCTGAACTGAAGTCGGACGCTTAACCGACTGAGCCACCCAGGTGCCCCCCCTACCATGCAATTTTTAACAACTTCATAGTATTCTATCTTGGGGCTGCCTCATTCATTTTACAATTATGTTTTCTAGTTTTCCCTATTGCAGTCAACGAGATGAATCACCTTTACACACATGGCTGTCCAGCTATTTCTTCAAAATAAACTCCTGTAAGTTCTTACCTCAGTGCCTACATACTTAGAATCCGAAAACAAACCCTCTTTGTAACATACGGTCAACTCCCTTCTATGAAGTTTGTATAAATTCAGTATCAGCAGAAGTACGAGTTCTCCACACTGCCACCTGGGCTGGATATTAGCAAACACACTTATCTTTGCGAAAATAGTGCGATGCTAACGATGGCTGAGGTTATCGAATGCTTGCTATGTGCTAAGCACTGTGCCAGTGCTTTCCCAGAGCTGGTGGGAGTCTGTCATTTTTTAGGTCCTCCATCAGGCCAAGTGAAACTACCCTTCTAGTCCCAGCCCACTGTTTAGCTCTCAAAGAGACTGGGAACCAAAACCGCCCTATCCCCAGTCCCCTCTTTCATCTGATGCTCAAGTGTCAGCCACCCTGGCCCCACCTTCTCTACACCGTCATTCCCAGGATGCCCTGTACCTCCTGGCCCATGCCCGCGCACCCACTACTCCCCACCTCCAAACCCTCCTGCAAAGGCTGCCTTACACCTGGTACTCCCTGAGGACCCGCGTCCTTCTCCGATTGCCCTCATCCTCTCCTAGCCTTAAAAGAAATCTGGCGGTTCATTCAGGACCCAGCTTCAGCTGCAGCCTTCCCAGGCAATGACTATTTATACCTTTACTCATCACACACCTCAGGGCCGCCTGTCCTATTTGCTAGGAGAAACAGGTGAAGGTGGTTGCCCACAGAAGGCAGAAATCAGCAGGGAAGGGAGCTGACGCGGGTGTCTCCTGATTTTTGTTATTAACTTTGTAATTTAACTTTAGAAATGATGTACATGTAAAGCAACACATACGTATTACTTTGATAAAAATTACAAATAAATTTTAAAGAAGAAAAGTATAGACAGTATCAGCAGCTTGCCCCAAATCACGTAATAAAATGCCATCTCATTGTTTCATACTTTTTAAAATATTACTGCTGAATCTGGCTTTTTCCCATATGTTTACTGACTGTTGGTATTTCATAATTTATAAGTTGCACCCTTTGCAGTTGCTATGCCCTTTTCACTTTGGGGTATTTATCTTTTGACTAACTTACATAGAGTCTGTAGCTATAATGCACTTGGACTTTGTCACATATCTTGCAAACAAATTACTTCCTCAGTTTATTTTCTTGTAGTTTTATTAATGCTAATTTTTCAGATATACAGAAATTTTGTTTTGAGATAAGTCAAAAAAATTTCGTCTTTTTCCTTGTGGTTTTTTCTATTCAGTAATTCACACAAATAGAAGGCTTATGTTTATAATTAGTTATTTACATATACAGTTGTTCATATTCTTCCCTTGCAATCCTTTATATATATATTTTAAATGTTTTATTTATTTTTGAGACAGAGAGAGACAGAGCACGAGCAGGGGAGGGGCAGAGAGAGAGGGAGACACAGAATCCGAAGCAGGCTCCAGGCTCCGAGCCATCAGCACAGAGCCCGACGTGGGGCTTGAACCCACAAACTGTGAGGTCATGACCTGAGCCGAAGTTGGACGCTTAACCAACTGAGCCACCCAGGCGCCCCAATCCTTTATATTTTTGTAAGGTTAGAAATGCCATCTCCTTCTTCATTCTTGCTTTTAGTAAGTTCTGTCTTCTCTTTCTTTCTTCTTGCTTAGTCCAGCTTAAGATTTGTTACTCCAGTCAACCTTTTCAAATAACCAAACTTTTATTGATTCTTTATTATTTTTCTATTCTATTTCAATTATTTCTGCTCCAATAATACTTTTTCTACTCGCTCTGGGTTTACTTTGCTCTTCTTTTTTTCTAGTTTCTTATGGTGGAAGATACGATTATTGCCTTGAAGTCATTCTTTTAAAAATATAGGTGTTAACAGTTATAAGTTTTCCTCTAAGCACTGCTTTAGCTGCATCCCATACATTTTGGTATGTTCCGCTTTCATTTTCATTCATCTCAAAGAATTTTCTAATTTCCCTTGTGATTTCGTCTTTGACCCATGGATTATTTACTTAGGAGTATGTTGTTTAATTTCTTCCTATGTTCATCTGTTACTGATGTCTAATTTTTTTTGAATGTTTATTTATGTATTTTGAGAGAGAGAGAGAGCGAGCACATGAGTGCATGAGCGAGGAGGGGGCAGATGGAGAGGGAGAGGGAGAATCTTAAGCAGGCTCCACACCCAGTGTGGAGACTGACTCCAGGCTCAATCTCATGACCCTGAGGTCATGACCTGAGCTGAAATCAAGAGTTGAACGGTCAACTGACTGAGCCACCCAGGCACCCCATTGATGTCTAATTTAATTCCATTTAGTCAGAGAGCATACCTTATGTGATTTCGACCTTTTTAAATTTACTGACTCTTGTTTTATGATGTACCATATGATCTAACTAGGTGAAGTGCTCTTGAAAAGAATGTGTATCCTGCTTTTGTTGGATATAGCGTTCTGTAGATGGCTGTTAGTCCTGAGGGCTTATAGTGTTGTTCAAGTTTTCTAGTTCTTTGCTGATCTTCCGTCTAGTTATTCTATACAGCATTTAAAGTGGTTCTTCCATGGCCTTTGGTTTATTATTTTTTACATCTTTTTGAGGAAATTGTAACTGCTTATACTTTTCTAGAAATTGTTTAATGCAAATTGTCAAATGTACTATATGAAGCATACTTATAAATCTTAAACATTCCTGCTGTATTTATGACTATAGTCTCCTTCTCATTCCTAATGTTTTATATTTATTTATTCATTGTTTTAGATTAGATAGTAGATCATCTACTTTGTTATGTTTTATCAAAAGGAACTCTATTTTACTATTTGTTTCCTAATTATTCAATGTCTGCTTTTATCTTTGTTAATTCCTTATTACCACTTTCCTTGGGTTTCTTCTACTATTCTTCTGCTAACATCTTGAATAGAACACAGTGCATTCATTTTGTATTTACATGTATTTTTAAATAAATATATTATGTATTTAATATAAATATATATTTAATATAAATATATAAATATAAATATATATTTATTATTATATATTAAATATATGAGTATATTTACTATATAAATTAATATATAATATATATTTAATATAAATAAATATTTATAAGTTCTGTCTTATAAATATTTAATTTATATTTAACTTAAATATTAATATTTAATATTTATTTAATTAATAATTATTAATTAATATTTAATATTAATATCAAACCTTATAAATATTTAATTTATATTTAATTTAAATATTTAAATTATATTAAATTTAAATAAATATTTATTTATATTAAATTTCTTAAAGACCGCAAAGTTGACTCTGAGTATAGCTTTGGCTAGTCTTCAAAAGTTTTGCTATTTGCTCTTTTTATTACCATGATTTTCTAAATATTTTGTGATTACAAGTTTGATTGTTTTCTTTGATGCAGGAATTACTTAAGAGAGCATTTAAGAATTTCCAGTTGTAAAAAAATAAAAATAAAATATAAAATAAAGATGCCCAGTTGTTTGGTGTTTGTATTTGTTAGGTTCTTGTGGCTGAAATATGTGAGCCAATTTTTGTCAATATTCAATTTCTGTAGGGTATAGAGTAGGAATTAATAAATTGGGCCAAATCTCACCTACTGCCAATTTTTGCAAATAAAATATTATTGAAACACATCCGTACCCAGCCCATTTATTCGTTGTCTATGGCTGCTTTCGCACTACAACTGCAGAGCTGAGTAGTTTTGGTATAGACCGTAAGGCCCACAAAGCCAAAAGGTTTGCTATTTGGCCCTTCACAGAAAAAATTTGCCAGTCATTCCCCAGGAATAAAGTCCATAGGGTATAAAAATGGACAAGACAGTCTTTAAGTAGAGCATCTGTTTTTGTAAATAAATATAAATCAGCACTATACAATATCATTTAATTAGTTGACTAACTAACCTAATAAATTAATAAATAGATATGATAAATAATAAACAAACAGTGAAAGGATTTGCCATCACCAGAAGTGACCACGTTTCTGCAAAAAATATTGGCAAGTGTCCCAATACCAGTCAAGGTGATCCTAACTCAATACCAAAAGGTAGCCAAAGAAAGCTCAAAATGGATCATGCATACCCTGGAGGTACACAAATAATATGAAAAGTCATTCTTTCCAACTTCCTGGAATAGAGATATTACAAGATGGTTATTGAGTTAGAAATATTAATGTAAACATAGCAACGTCAAGTAGTAAAATGCAGAATTTGTAACCATTTTTAGGATAAAACAAATTACTGAAGGACATTATCCTTGATTGCAGTAGGTTAATTAAATTGCACTCTAGTCCCCAGAAGGATGCCTTTATTCACTCTGCCGTAGCAAGTTGCTGTAGAATTGCTGTAGAAGAATAAGATGTTCTTTGTAATAATTATCAGTGTGTGTTTATGTGGGTGTGCCAAGTTTCCAATTCACCTCGTTCAATACCTAAGGGGCTGGCCCAGAAAGCATTAAGCTTAAAGCATTCTGAAGTTGAAGCAGAAATTGGCAATGTGGACCGCAGCCAAAGAAAATTTGATGTAATTCTAAGTAACAACTGTTTGTCAAGGCAAAGCTCAGAGTACTGAAAAGGCAGGTAGAGCGCCCCCACGGGACAACCAGGAATGACAGGATCCCCATCCTGGGTGCAAACTTCTGGGACCAATAGCCTGGGCTTCTAGCTACCTCAGCGGGATGAACAAAAGCTTTGAGCAGCTTCCCAATTTCCCTCTAAAGGACCTTAAGGAGGGTTCCTCCTGTCAGCATATCTCAGGAAGCCAGAATTCTCTAGCACCTTCTCCTCCCAGGACCCCTGCTATGTCCTCTTGGTCTCCCTTCCTTCCCTACTTTCTGGCCTCTGAGTTAATAAAAGGGCATAGGGGAAGAGTCCCTCTCTCTGAGGAAGAGTCCTAAGCCGCTGGTTATTTTCTCCCCTTTCCTAGAGTGAAACTATCGGTCAGAGAGGAAACTTCAGGCGCTTGATCGGTAATCAACATTCCATTCATAACCGATACGGGTGTCTCAGTGGATACACAAGCAGCACCAGTGTAAGCCGACCAGTCCAGCTGCAGTGTGGTCTGCATGGTCTGCATGGGGGAAGAATGTTATGAACACTTAATCCGTGTTTATTCCATCCCGCCAAGAGGATATGGACACTGCAGTCCAGGAACAAATACCCCTGAATACCCCTGGGTGTGGCTGGGGTGCTCATCCATCTTTTCCATAGCCCAAATGAGATCTCGCTCAAGAAAGAGTACCTAACTGGCTGATCTCTGATTCTACAGCTGCTTTGAGATAGTCTGATCCTGGGTGCCTGGGTGGCTCAGTCAGCTGAGCATCTGACTCTTGATTTCGGCTCAGGTCATGATCCCAGGGTCTTGGGATCAAGCCCTGCATCAGGTTCTATGCTGAGTGTGGAGCCTGTTTGGGATTTTTCTCTCTTTCCCTCTTCCCTCTTCCCTGCTTGTGCTCTCTCTCTCTAAAATAATAATAATAAAAAAATAGTCTAATCCTGTTTCCCCAATAATGGCAGAGCTTGCTAGTTGTCTACCCAATATTCATTCTGTCCCTTTCTTCTTTTATAACATAATTAAGATGTTGGGAAGAGGGCGAGTGATGAAATTCCCAGATGAAAACTGAATTTCCAGCTCCTCTTAAAGAGAGTAGGTAATTCTGTGACTAAGTTCTGGCTTCTGATATGTTGGACCTTTGGGGAGAGCCCCTAAGAAAGGATTGTTTAATCTGTTGGGAGTCCCCATTGGCCGTCCCCTTCCTTCTCTTCCTGCTAGAACTGTGGATTCAGGGATTGGAGAAGGAGGCAGGAACATTGGGGACGCTACAGAGTCAGCACATCAGCCCTTAACTGCCAACATCTAACCTTCATTTCCATGACAGACAAATAAACGTCTATCTTTTTAAAACCACCGTTATCCCAGAGCTCTGTTGCTAACAGCGAAACACAATTCCGAACACTCTGTATGCCAAGCAGAATGCCTAGGGCTTGCTGGTTGGATGTATCTCCCTTTGCAAAGGAAAAATGGGTAGTACAGATTTATACACCAGGATCCTGTAAATTGGTTAATAAGAAACAAGCTCCTGAAGACTCCTATACTCCCAGTGAACTACACATTTGAATTTCTGGGTCCTGCAATGTCAAGACTATGAGATAAGAAGATTCTACTTAGGAAAACAGTAAAGGAAACAGCGTCCTTTAATTGGGATGAGCTTTGAGTTAAGCAAAAGGGGTAGAGAGAAGGTTCTGTGGGAAGTTTGAAGATAAAACAGAATTAACTCAGAAAGGTAGGAGGGTTCTCGAGGACTACGGCAGGAGGCACACCAGCATCCGTGATGCAAATCCGAACTGCCATCCACCCATGGCACCACTTCCATATTCACAGAGCCCTGGGAGCCCACAACTCAGGGCCCTAAACATCAGGAGTCAGTAGTACAGACATGCTGACCTTCCCAATGGGAAGCAAGTTTCCCTTCATGCCTCCCCATATCGACATTTGGTGGGCTTGCAGTAACTCTACGAGCCCATACTGGCTAGTCATAGGGCTTGACTGCCGTCCGGTATGTAACCCACGCTCAGCAAATACTGGTTGATTAACGGAAAACAAAACAACTACCAAAGTTAAAGGGGCTGGAATTTCCAAAGATGGGTGAGAAAGTTGAGGCGAATGGTATTTTAAAAGTAATGCAGGCAGGGCACCTGGGTGGCTCGGTCGGTCGAACATCCGACTTCGACCCGGGTCATGATCTCACAGTTTGCGGGTTCGAGCCCCGTGTCGGGCTCTGTGCTGGCAGCTGGGAGCCTGGAACCTGCCGCAGATCCTGTGTCTCCCTCACTCTCTGCCCCACCCTCTCTCTCTCTTTCTCTCTCTCAGAAATAGATAAACATTAAAAAAATTTTTTTTAAATAAAAAGATTTGTGTTGGCAGCTAATGAAAGGTAAGAGGAAAGTCCCATGTAAGAATACCCTGGCTCTAGCCCACAATATCATTGCTTTCAAAGAACCAAGGTTGGTGATGGTGGGGGGTGCTGAAGGGGAAGAGAGAGGGCACTGATGACCCACTTCCGCGAGCAAGGCCTGCCCTGGTCACCATGATGATCGTTTCTCTCCTAGATGACCCCTCTCTGGGCCAGCTGCCCACTTATTCCTCTGTCCTTCTGCCACCACCTCCTGGGCTCTCTGGGCTGGGCTGGTCCATTTATTTGTCCATTCAAGCAGGGGAGGATCTGACCAGGATGCCTGTGTGTCCCTAACGTGGGAGAGTCAGGCCCCCGGTGACACAGGCAGTGACTACCTCTGAAGGCTCCACTCGAGGCGTGGCTAGTCCAGATCAACCCCAGAGGAACCCACTCTTCCAAAGTGACGGTCGCTGGAGTGACTCTAGGTACTGAGCGCCACAGCACTCTGTGTACCAGCTCACTGAGTACTTGGACCTGCTCTGGGAAGTCTGTCCTGGCACCTGCCCATTTTGCATTTGAGGCAACAAACTGAGGCAGGGTGAGTCATCTGTCTCAGATCACGGTTCCTAAGTGGCAGCCTGGGGATTCACACCCCAGCGGTGTGACCACAGAGCCAGACTCCGGCCAGGACGCTATGTATTCGCCCACCGTTTTCTATGAAATACAGAAAAGGAAAGGGGAGAAAGTGAAAGTCACCTCTGATTCCACCAACAGAGATAACTATTGGTTTTACTTCCTACCTGCTACCCTTACTGCAAAACCCACCTTTATGTGGCAATAATGTCAGCTTTTTAGGCCCGTTCCTGTGGGAAATTGTCTCTCCTCTTCCCTGTCAGTGGCATTGAGACGACGAGCCTTTGACAAACCCCTGGTAAAGTCTGTGCTCCCCCCACCCCTCCAGGTGACCCCTGCAGGACCCATAGCAGCTGGGTTTCTTGACCAGACCCAAGGCCTGACCACACCAGGGCCCCGTTTCCTCAGAGGCCAGCCCTCTCGGACGCAGCGCTCCCCTTTTATAGGAGATCTTTCCCAATATCCCTTTTACTCTCTGCAGATGAAATTCTTAGACACTTTAACCTACCTACACATATGGTTTTTAAAAAATCAATACAACATCCTGCCTATAACATAAAGAAAAAAATAAAGGGAAGGTAGTCGGTAATAAAATAAAGCACACTTAAATATGTGACGTTGGCACACAACTACACCAGAAGACAGCAAAGAGCCAGATGCTGGCAGCTTGCACCTTTGCATAAATTCCTTGTGAGCGCAACAGCTACAAAGGCAAACTGGTATCGTGGCGGTTAAATTGGTGATTCAGTATCGCGAGAGGTATTACCGTCAGAAACACGCATTTCGTATATCGTGGACAACTCGCGGTGAAGTTCTAAACAAAACGCAGCATCATCTTCCCTCGATTCACAGCTCTATTCTAGGTTCAGATAATCATCTGCAGGGATTTTCAACGACACAAATGTGTAGCGTGACCCAGAACAGCTGCCGTTATGGAGGATTTACCTGGTGCGCCTTCCGAAGTGCAGCATCTTTGGTCCCCTCCCTGAAACGTCAGTGTTGCCTCCAGTCATTGTGCCAAACAAAAATGCCCGCATAAATTTCCCAAATACTCCCAGGGGCGTGACCTTCCTTGAGAACCAATGTCTGGGGAGACCCCAGGAAACCCTTTACAAGAAAATCGCATGCCCTAACTCTGCGTATGGTGTGAATAATTCGGCAGCATAATGGAAGCTGAGACCAAAATACTGACGAACAGTATAGGCAAGTGTTAGTGACATGTTTCCCGAGAAATTAAAAATACGCTTGCCCTCAGACTAAACTATACAGTCAACGTAGGAGGATTCAGTCGGGGCTTTGTTAAATCATCTTAAAGAGCTAGAGATGCCTAACACTAGAGATTTAACACTAACCTAATGATGGTGGGAATGAATCCAAAGAACTTTAGGTAAATTTGGGGAAGATCAATGGATCAAACGTCAATTCACCGAAAGATAAGTCACTCAATGGCCAATTCATCGAAATCCAATGCGTTGAAAATTAATTTGCTGAACGATTAACTTACCCCAAACTGCCAAATCTGGGACCTTAAAACTTAGACCTCTGCAATAGATCACTGTTTGCTAGAGTTGTGTCACTGAGGCTGGCCAGTTGGTAATGTAGTTGGCACTCTGGGTCTACGTCATTAAGCAATGAGACGATCTGGTATACTTCAAATTTCATGCAGTGCGCACATCTCCAATGTCAAGGATTTGATCAATAGTAAGGTAGGTTTCTCTCTGCAACTACATTTAGCCCATTGCTCTTCCTATTATTGTTAATCACGGCCTTGTGAATAAGCTCAAATATTTTGTGCATGTTTCAAATTTCAGACTCCCTTCACTTTTTTTAAAAAAAATTTTTTTAACATGTATTTATTTTTGAGACAGAGCATGAACGGGGGAGGGGCAGAGAGAGAGGGAGACACAGAATCTGAAGCAGGCTCCAGGCTCTGAGCCGTCAGCCCAGAGCCCGACACAGACCGCGAGATCGTGACCTGAGCCGAAGTCGGCCACTCAACCAACTGAGCCACCCAGGCACCCCCAGACTCCCTTCACTTTTGATGTCGTATACGTGAGAGAATATGGTTAAAGGTTTGCCCTTTGAACCCAGTTTTATAACAATGTGTCCTTCCCTATTTTTGCCAACTTTATCAGTCTTTGGAAAAAGACTTTTGTCTCCTCGTTAATTTTGCTTATCCGCAACCAATGCGGAAACGAGCAAAATTCTTTTCAGAAAATGAGTCGTCTGTATAAATGTAGGCACGTGGCCTATAAAATCTAAGTTACCTAGTTGAGGCATAAGGGCCTCAAAACTAGAGAAAGGCAATAGACTGTGCTGAAGAGTGGGCTCACCCATTAACATATAAAATGCTGTGCACTAAAGATCTGAAAAGTAAAAAAACATAAAACCAAACTCAACCGGGCCAGCCTGACAAATTGCTAGAAGAGTTGGACGAATGTCTGTCCACACAGACACCGCAAATGATGCCTCAAATCCAAACAACGTCATACAATCTGTGGCGAGCTCCGTAAGCAGTTAACAGAATCAAGGTTTTGGCGAATCGATAATGTGGTCAGTTGGTCACTCAGCAAATTGCAGTGATTGGTCATCCAGCACATGGCTTTTAGCAAACTGGTCTAGTGGCTTTTGGAAAGTTGCTTTGCTTCCCTTAAGAAGTGATGCGATAGGGGCGCCTGGGTGGTTCAGTCTGTTAAGCGTCCGACTCTTAATTTAGGCTCAGGTCATGATCTCATGGTTGGTGGGTTCATGGGTTCGAGCCCCATGTAGGCCTCTCTGGTGACTGTGGAGCCTGCTTGGGATTTTCTCCCTCTCTCTGCCCCTACCCCTGCTCCCTCTCTCTCTCTCTCTCAAAAATAAATAAACTTAAGGGGCACCTGGGTGGCTCAGTTGGTTGAGCGTCCAACTTTGGCTCAGGTCATGATCTCGCAGTCCATGAGTTCGAGCCCCACGTCAGGCTCTGTGCTGACACCTCCAAGCCTGGAGCCTGCTTCGGATTCTGTGTCTCCCTCTCTCTCTGCCCCTCCCCCATTCATGCTCTGTCTCTCTCTCTCTCTCAAAAATAAATAAACATTAAAAAATAAATACATAAATAAACTTAAAAAAAAAAAGGAAGTGATGTGATAAGCAGAAGGGGGTTGGAAATAAGAGTGACAAAAGGGAGCATGGGGAGAACCCCTCTCAGCACCGCTCAGTCATGCTGACGTCTCATTCTCAGCCTGGCCTGCACATCATTCCCACTGTGGAGACGGCCACCGCCTCAGGCAGGACAGGTGAGTCTCGGCCAATCCTTCTCCGACTCTGCGCTCACCTGGAATGCTTCTGGTTATAAACGAGCTTCTCCGGTGGTTTTCCCTCAGGGAGAGAATTTGTAGGTCAAGGGTCAGGAGCACCTTACTCACCTTGGTGGACATAAATCGAAATGTGCATTAATAACAGGGCATCTTTGTTCCGCCATCTGTATTTTATGAGCTCTGTAAAGTGTGGGTCAAAGCCACTGCGTCTGATCACCCCTGGGACCTTGGTGAGATTAATTTTTCAGTGTCTGTGCGTAATGGCTGGACCCAGGTCTGCTCTGGATTCATCCAGTTGGCTCCGAAGCTTTATTTTACATGTCTATATTCTATACAAACAGTTGAGGAAGGCTCTACACTTACAAAGGGGAACCAAAATAGCTGCAGGCAGAGGGAATAAAATGCTTTTCTTATAGATTTTGTCCTACCAATCTGGAGAGAGGTGGAAGCGAGGACTAGCCCCAAAACCACACGGAAGAACATAGGCCACATTTATAATCATGAAAAAGAGAGAGAGAGAGCATTTCAAACTATCACTGTAACAAAAGGATACGTTCATTTGTTTAGCTTGATGCTCACGGTCAGGTATGACCACTGCCACCAGCAGTCCCACAGCGGTGTGGGTACAGTCATCGTCAATGAGTCCTTCTGCTGTCTCCATAAAGTCACAAACCCTTTAGGTGGTGTCGGGAGACACCAGATGTGACTGGACCCAACTAACAGTTGCATCCAAGATTCCACGACCCCGAGGGGTCAGGCCAGGGAAAGATCTCCGTGTTTGCACCTTCAGAATGGGACCTCGGTGGGGTTTGGTCCTGCCCTTTTATTAACGCACATTTAGATTTATGTCCACCAGGGTGACTAGGGTTCCATTTCTGGGATCAAGGACTTTTCAACCCCTCTCTTCCTCGTCACGTATCTATGCATGGTCCCGTGCGCTGCCCCCCCCCGCCGCCACGTGCTCACCCACGAACACACGTTTTGCTCTTGACCCCGGTGATTTCCAAGGCTGCTGGTCAACCCCGCTACTGGCTTCCCGATTGATAGTGGCTCGCCGCAGGCTCCACCTTGCAAACGGAAACATTTTCCCTGGTTCTGCTCTGTTGCTCTGAGAAGCAGAGAGCCTCTGATCAGCCCGGAATCCCACCTTCCCAACATCATTTCCAGACAGGATTCGTGGAGGACATCTGTGTCCTCAGGGAGGTCTAAATTCTCATTCCGCAGGTACCTCTAATTAATTTCAGCGTTCCCCGCCTTGTGGAATCTTTTAGTCTCGGCCTCACTCTTCTTTCAAACCAAGTTAGGAGAGGGACTCTGCTATTTGCGATTGACCTTATCCTGCGTTTTGTAAGGTATGCTGAAGGATTTTCTCCCCACCCCTGCCACGGGGTTTTAAAATTAATTCTGAAAGAGAATGCAATTTCTGAGGCTGTCCTTCCTTGAAGGACATTTTTTATTCCCTCTGCAGAATGTGTACCGGGGATTGGTCTATAGAAAAAAAAAATTCTTTCTAGACCTGTCTTTTGTTTTATTCGTGGGGTGGTTGGGGGGAATGCCGTAACCTGGTGACACTACTAAGGGAAGGGAGTGCCCTCACGCTGGTCGAGCTTAGTTTACAACACAATCGGGGTTAGCAGGGGATATCCTTAAATGCTAGCAAGGCTCTCTACAAAGAATCATTCCATCATTCGGCCTCGGGCCAAACCCATCCACCTGTAAGGTTACTCTCAGTCAGCGTCTAACATGTCACTCTCAGCTACCATACTTGGTCCCCCAGTGATTAAAGAGATCACACAGGGGCTTGTTCTACACACACACACACACACACACACACACAGACTCTGGGAGAAACGTGCCTTCCAGAAGTGTTCCTATTCCTTGAGAAGGATTAAAGGAGGGAGGGGGTACAGGGAGGTGTGAGTTTGGGCCCGTGTGTCCCCCAGCCCCGTGGTGGTCTGCAGGCAGAGTGAGAGAGGGAATGGTCAGGAAAGAGGAGACCACTAAGTTGGAACGTGGCTGTCCTAAGAGAGGCACTTTCCTTCCTCTCTGTTCCACGACCCAGGCTAAACCCCCCAGTGCACGTAGCGGGGATTGGAAACGGACAGTGCTGCTGTTTCCACATTTCTGCTGGGGACCTTTTCATACCCCAGACTATAGCAGGTGGCCTCTCTGGGTTCATTCTAAATAATTTTCTTTTATTTTTTTAAGTTTATTTTTATTTTGAGAGAGAGCGAGTGGGGGTGGGGCAGAGAGAGAGGGAGAGAGAGAATCCCAAGCAGGCTCCACGCTTTCAGTAGAGACCCTGACTCAAGGCTCGAACGCGCAAACCATGAGATCACAACCTGAGCTGAAATCAAGAGGCCGACGCTTAACCGACTGAGCCCCCCCAGGTGCCCCTGGCTTCATTCTAAAGAAGCAACAGGACCCCCTGTTCATGGAAATCCTCCCAGGGTTAACGGTGAATCACGTCAATACTGGTTTAAGGTGAACACAGTGGAGACGGGGGTGTGCCCCCCACATTGTTTATCTTCTACTTAATGTCACATCTGTCAGGCCGGGTGGGGGTGGGCCATTATTCCCAATTACTGCCAACCATAAAGCACATAAGGCAGACCACTCCTTAGTCACTGACCACTGGTGCCACCCAACAGCATACAGCCATTCCAGGATGGGAGGGGGGGTCAAGATATTTATCATGCAGAGTGACCCCAAAGGCTAGCACTGTAAATACACGGGAGAGTCTGACGGTATTTTTAGAAGAAAACAAACCTAAAAAGACCACTTCAATTGGCTGGAATCCAACTAACTAGAGTTCTTACTTAATTAGGATTGTAAACTACAAAGGCAAGAAAGAAGCAAAATGTTAACAAAACAGATGAAAGTAACAGCCATTTCTTGAGTCGCTTCTCTGTTCAACTTAAAGTTGCTTTAAGTAACATTTGCACCGACCTGAGGGAAACCCTAAGGTCAAAGAGGTTAAGAAACCTAGACACGCGTCCATCTTGTTCCACGCTCAGTCGCCCGGGATTAAGCCTAAGGAGAGGGGAGCAGGGGTGGTGATCAGGACTCCGAACGTTCTCACGGGGAAGCGGCACCATCGCCTCTCCTCCGATTCTCCTTGCCCAGGTCTCTCTCTTCCCTCTCCGCTGTGGGATCGCAAGCTCTGTCTTCGCACTCAAGCTGCTCAAAGCGCTGGTTAACAAGAGAAGGATGCTATGCTAGCACATGAATCACCACACTGTTTCCCGCATCAAAGAAGTCTGGCTACCAAAAGGAAAAAAAAAAAAAGAGCGCCCACTGAACCCAACCGTGTTCACGGCGATAAAGGTGATTTACGTTCTCTTCTGAGCTCTTTCTCTCAGTCATAAACAGTTCTCAGGAGGCAGCCTATGGGGTCCCGCATTCCTACCTATGCTGTGGCTTGTGGATGAACGTTCTGCCCAGCCTCCTTCCGGTTTGGCTTTTGATGTTCAAAGCCAGCTCTTGGAATTTAAAAACCCTTTCCCCTCGCTGGTACCTTGCCTTTCCAGACTATTGTTTCAGCTGTGACTTTAAAACAACCTCATTCGACCATCCAATTGACTCCTTTGTCCCATTCCGTATCTGCCGGCTATCCTCAGAATAGTTTTTTAAAAAATCATTGCCCGAGAGGCCGGTGAAGCAAAGCTAATATTGATACCTTTGTGCTGTTGCGCCTCTTGATTGTATTCGCCGTTTCCCTGGTTAGAACACTGCATGATTTTGAAGGCAGAGACTTATTTTATAAAGGAGAATTAATTCTGTAAGTAGTCAGACTAATCAAAGTTCGTCTAGCTCTTTGTGTAGACGATTTTTTTTTTTATTACCGGTCATTTTGAATCTGTTCCCTTCTCACAATAAGCATAATCAGAAAGTTGCCCGATTAATGGGATATTTAGTAAGAATTTGCAATAACGTGGATAAATCCTTCTTATAACCTGAACCGAAAAGTGTTCGGTTGCACTGTGAGAATAACTTTAAAAATAACCCAGGGGTGCCTGGGTGGCTTAGTCAGTTAAGCTTTCGACTTCGGCTCAGGTCATGATCTCATCATGGTTCATGAGTTTGAACCCTGCATTTGGGGTCTGTGCTGACAGCACAGAGCCTGGAGCCTGCTTCGGATTCTGTGTCTCCCTCTCTCCCCACCCCTCCCTCCCTCCCTCGTGGTCTGTCTCTTTCTCTCCCAAACATAAATAAACATTAAAAAATTAAAAAACAGGGGCGCCTGGGTGGCGCAGTCGGTTAAGCGTCCGACTTCAGCCAGGTCGTGATCTCGCGGTCCGTGGGTTCGAGCCCCGCGTCGGGCTCTGGGCTGATGGCTCAGAGCCTGGAGCCTGTTTCGGATTCTGTGTCTCCCTCTCTCTCTGCCCCTCGCCCATTCATGCTCTGTCTCTCTCTGTCCCAAAAATAAATAAACGTTGAAAA
>NW_024412436.1:5672692-5714262 GCF_014898765.1 Herpailurus yagouaroundi | reverse complement strand
AGAGAAAATAATTTCAATTTTTGTAAAAAGTGACTGGATTTCCCTGTTGACTTATAACCTGAGAAACCCATGATTCTTGGTTACATTTTGCTTTATTTTGTTCTTTTTTTAAATTTTTTAATATTTATTTAATTATGAGAAAGAGAGAGAGACACAGTGCGAGCAGAGGAGGGGCCGAGAGAGAGGGAGACACAGAATCCGAAGCAGGCTCCAGGCTCGGAGCTGTCAGCACAGAGCCCGACGTGGGGCTCAAACTCACGAACGGTGAGATCATGACCTGAGCTGAAGTCTGACGCTTAACCAACTGAGCCACCCAGGCGTCCCGTTATTTTGTTCTTTACAGGGTTTGTCACCCCAGTTTCTTTCCTAAGAATCTTTTTGGCAATATTTTAATAACCTTCGAAAGTAATCAAACCCCACAGTTCTGATATATTATCATCTTTAATGCATTTAAGACCCCTCCCCTCATCCCTGACCATCATCCCAACCCAGACGCAAGATGTGTACCCCCACAGCGTGCATATGCGTTCTATGACCTTGCTCAAACTCAGTGTTTGGAAGAATTGATCCCATCATTAAACCCTTCTTGTTTCCTAACTTGGACAGTTAACGTGATGTCATTTGTGACTGGCATCTTTCAATTAGCATAGTGTTTTCAAGTGGCATCCACGAGAAAGCATGTATGTTACTCCTTTTCCCGGCCAAACAGTATTTCACTGCAGGGATATCCAGTATTTCGTGGACCCCATTTGACCTCTGAAGCAAAAGCACATCACTTCCAGTGCCTAAACTACAGTCAACTTGGAAATTGCTGTCCTATATAGTTTCTGTCGAGTAGTTAGAATAAATGATGTCTATTTTTTAAACAACTCGGGCACTTCCGCAATTTATAGGGGAGGAAAGCGAGAAAAGGCTTGGGGGCCAATAGGAAATTTCTGTATTTTTCTATTGTTTCAGAAAGGTGGAATTCTCTGCCAACCAGAAACGCGTTCCCACTCGTTCCCTGCGACCACACATCGCCACGTACCTTGCGAAGCCCTGAGAAGGCAGCTCCTCTACAAACACGGGATCGGCTTTTATAGTTGCCGCTGTTAACCAAACAGATGTTCTCAAAGCATCCCTCCAACCGCTGACAGGACTTGGAAAATTGCTGTCCCTTTATTGGTTGCTGAAGCCAAATAAAAATCAAATTAAAGTTTAATTCACCTCATAATTTTCTTCATGGCAGTTCTGCCCGGCCAGCCGCGAGGCACAGCCCGCTCCCTCCTCCTCCGTGGCCGCGGGTCACCTGCAGCCCGAAGCCCCCAGAGGTCAAGAGTTCCTCTTTCCTCCGCCAGGGGCCCAGTGTGGGTGGCATTGGCAGCTGGGCGAAGGGCCACAGCTTAGACCAAGAGGAAAGAACATTAGAAGCTGCTGGATGATACCAGAGAGGACCTCCCTCCTCTCCTCCCTGGGGTCTCCATGGTAACCGTGGAAAGCTGCTAGGTATTCCGGCCATGGGACCTGGGCCAGGCATAGTCCCCAGCCTCCTGAGGGGCACTAGCCCACAAACACTGAGGCCTACAGCCACCTAAGCCCCGTCCATGCCTACGTGCCTTATATCCAGGACACGGGGGCTCAGCGAGTACGTTTTCTCTTCAACTAGTACACGAACGAGTGAATGAAGAAATGGGACTCATTTTCCAGCTGTTTCCTTTGTAAAGAGTCCCCATTCTTCCTTCCTTTTTACCCTCTGGGACCTCGAGGGCACCGTTCCAACTCCGGCAGAGGGTGCCACACCTACCGGGGGTTAAGCCCTTGCCACTGACTGTGTAAACTCAGACTTGGGCTCTGCCATTTGACACGCATCAAGCGCCGTACCAAGGCAGAACGCGGACTCCTTCGCGTAAATCAGACGACACACAAAGACGAGGGGAGGATCGTGAGGGAGGCAGGGGTGGTGGACACTAGTAAGTTCAAGGACAAGAAATGCCTCAGGAAAAGCTATTGCAGTGACACGAGAACTTCAGAGGTAAAACCCAACAGGGCTACAAATTCCCCCTCAGAAGTGAGGCCTGCTCAACCCCTCAGCCGTTCACGTACCATCTCCGGGCCCGCACAGTGGACGGGGCCCCCCAGAAATGACAGACACCTGAAGGCTGACAGACAGGGGCCTGCAGGCAGGTAGGGGAGGCCACGTGGAAAGGGGCTGTCGTGCCACAGTGTGAGGAGGGCGTCAGCAGAGACACAAAGTGCGGCCAGTACAGACGGGGGTGCCTGTGGGATGCTCAGCGGGAGTGACACGAGACTGGGTGGGTTTGGTGGCTTGAAGATGAGATCAGGAGGGGCCAGGAACAGGAGAATGGAGAAGAGGAAATAAACGACACAGGGCGGTCGTCCGTTGGTCTTCTGTCCCCATCTGAGGCAGGAACCACCTCCACCAGGGGTTCCCCCCTGCCAAAGTCTTCAAAGACACTCTGAACGTATTCGTGTCTGCGTTGATCTTTGCACATATGAATGGGACTTTTTCTTTTTTTTCTTATTTTTTTTACATTTACTATTATTATTATTATTATTATTATTTTGAGAGACAGAGCACTAGTCAGGGAGGGATAGAGAGAGAGGGAGACGCAGAATCTGAATCAGGCTCCAGGCTCCCAGCTGTTAGCCCAGAGCCCGACGCGGGGCTCGAACTCGCAAACGGTGCGATCGCGACCTGAGCCGAAGCCAGACGCTTAACTGGCTGAGCCACCCAGGCACCCCTAAATGGGGCTTGCTCTTAGAGAGACTCTGATCATGGCATATCTTTCAGCATAAGTTTAAGGAGAACAGGATGGGGAAATTAGGCCATTGTTAAAAGCTGGTTTTCTCTGTTTTATAACATGTAATGCATTTTCTCAAACTGTATACAAACTAAACAACTTAGGTTTTCCTCTCTCATGGAAGTGGCTGAGCAGTTAAGCATTCTGACTTTAATTCACAAACCAGGAAGTCTGTCACGGCAGATCGTCGTGAGTTTTCAGTTTGGCCGCTGACAGAGAAATGTATTTTCTGCGGTCTCTTCCTCTCCATACCCTGTCCTGCTTCCCGTATTCTTCAGAGCTGGCAGTAGACATTGACCGTTGGCAGAATGTAGCCCCACGTTTGAAGAGCTGAAGTTTGCTCTGCAGGTGGTCCTGAGCCAGGGAAGGGCTTTCTCAGCGAGTTATGGTCACATGGCGGCTATGTGCGGACTGAGTGTCACTCACCGAGACAGGTTTTTCTCCTTCTGTTCTTTTCCCCTGCTTTTTAAAAAGTTTAGCTTTATCTGGACGAGACCGGGCTTACTCCAAGGTAAGTGAAGAAGGAGAAAATCAGGGAAGGAAAGGAAGGAGGAAAAGTTGTGGGAGAGGTGGGAGAAAAAAAGATGGGCGGGGGGCGGGTGGGAAGATAACAATAATACTATCACCAGCATTCTTCGCGGAGCTAGAACAAACCATCCTTAATTTTGCATGGAACCACAAAAGACCCTGAACAGCCAAAGCAACCCTGAAAAAGGAAAACAAAACTGGAGGCATCTCGATTCTAGACTTCAAGCTGTACTACAAAGCTGTAATCATCAAGACAGTACGGTCATGGCACAAACACAGACACGTATGCATCAATAGAACAGAACAGAGAACCCAGAAGTGGAACCACAAATGTATGGCCAACTAATATTCCACAAAGCAGGAAAGAGTATCCAATGGAAAAAAGACAGTCTCTTCAGCAAATGGTGTTGGGAAAATTGGACAGCGACATGCGGAAGAATGAACTCGGACCGCTTACACCATACACAAAAATAAATTCAAAATGGATGAAAGACCTTTATGTGAGACAGGAAACCATCAAAATCCTACAGGAGAACATGGGCAGAAACCTCGTTGACTTTAGCCAGAGCAAGTTCTTACTAGACACGTGGCTAAAAGCAAGGGAAACAAAAGCAAAAATGAACTACTGGGACCTCATCAAAATAAAAAGCTTCTGCACAGCAAAGTAGACAATCAGCAAAACGAAAAGGCAACCGGTGGAATGGGAGAAGATATTTGCAAATGACATATCAGATAAAGGGTCAGTGTCCAAAATCTATAAAGAACTTATCAAACTCAACACCCAAAAAACAAATAGCCCAGTGAAGAAATGGGCAAAAGACATGAACAGACACTTCTCCAAAGAAGACATCCAGATGGCTAACAGACACAAGAAAAAATGCTCAACATCACTCATCATCAGGGAAGTAAAAAAAAACCACGATGAAATATGACTTGACACCTATCAGAATGGCTATAATTAACAACACAAGAAACAACAGGTGTTGGTGAGGATTCAGAGAAAAGGGAACACTTTTGCACTATTGGTGGGAATACAAACTGGTGCAGCCACTCTGGAGAACAGGATGGAGATTTTTCAAGAAACTAAAAATAGAACGACCCTATGATCCAGCAATTGCACTATTAGGTATTTACCCAAAGGATACAAAAACACAGATTTGAAAGGGCACCTGCACCCCGATGTTTATAGCAGCATTATCAACAATAGCCAAACTATGGAGAGAGCCCAAATGTCCATCGACTGATCAATGTATAAAGAAGACGTGGTGTATACACACACACACACACACACACACTGGAATATTACTTGAGCATCACCAAGAATGAAATCTTGCCATTTGCAATGATGTGGATGGAGCTAGAATGTATTATGCTAAGTGAAATAAGTCAATTAGGGAAAGACAAATACCATATGATTTCACTCATATGGGGAATTTAAGAAACAAACAGATTAACATATGGGAAGGGGGGAAAGAGAAGAGAGGGAGACAAACCACAACAGACTCTTAACAATAGAGAACAAACTGAGGGTTGATAAAGGAAGGTGGGTGGGAGATGGGCTAGACGGGTGATGGGCACTAAGGAGGGCACTTCTTGTGATGAGCACTGGGTGTCGTATGTAAGTGATGAATCACTAAATTCTATTCCTGAAACCAGTACTGCACTGTATGTAACTAAAAAAACTTAAAGAAAAAAAGATAGTACTGACTTTCTAGGATTGTGTTAGGTCCTACCTCAGGGCCTTTGCATTGGTCACCTCCACTAAGAACTCGCTCTCCTCAATGTTGTTACTGTCTCAACGCACTTCAGATGTCACCTCACAGTGAGGCTGTTTTGATCTCCCTCTATAAAATTCACACCTTTTCATCATTCTCTAATCCCTTAACCGGTCTATTTTTCCCCATAGCCATTATCACCACCTGCCATATCATGGTTTTTAGTTTGTTTTTCTTCCCTCCAAGGCATGTAAGCTTCACCAGCACAGGAGTTTTCCTTTTTATTTTTTATTACTATAAATTTTTATTTCAACTTTAAAAATACATGGAGCCGAAGCGTTTGCAAAACTAACTACTACAGAAATAAAAGCAATATCCTAGGAGATAGGATATATAGGATTATTTCACTTTACTAATATAAACATCTGAAACTCTCTGTGTTTTCTTTTTAATGTGTCAGTGATTAACTCAGCTCTGCCTAAGGTATCTGTGTAACATCTTGGAAATTGTTAAAGTATATTATCTGACATTTTCTTTCTTTTTTCTCTTTCTAAAACTTTTTTGTAATGTTATATTTCATTTTTGAGAGAGACAGAGACAGAGTGCAAGCAGAGGAGGGGCAGAGAGAGAGAGAGGGAGACACAGAATCCAAAGCAGGCTCCAGGCTCTGAGCTGTCAGCACAGAGCCCGATGCGGAGGGGCTCGAACCCATGAACCGTGAGATCGTGACCTGAGCTGAAGTCGGACACTCAACCGACTGAGCCACCCAGGCGCCCCTCTTTTTTCTCTTCTTTTCTTAAATTGAGGTATAATTGGCAGCTAACGTTATATTAATTTCAGGTGTACAACGTAATGATTATTTATGAACATCACAGAATGATCCCCACAATAGGTCTAGTGAATATCCATCACCATACACAGTTATAGAAAATTTTTTTTATGGTGATGAAAACTTTTAAGATCGGGCTGACAACTTTCAAATATGCAAGATAGCATTAACACCGTGCTGTACCTTAGACTATTACCTACTTATTTTATAACTGGAAATTTGTACCTTCTGACCCCTTCCCCCAATTCACCCTACCCCCCCCCAACCTCTGGCAACCACCACTCTATCTGTGAGTTCAGGTTTTTAATTTGGTTTTAGATTCCGCATACAAGTATATACATATATAGAGATACCTATATGTATGTATATTTACATACTTCTTTATCTATTTATCTTTATCCTCTTTATCACAACTTCTTTATCGATTCACCCATCATTTGGTTTGTTTCTTTGGTTGTTTCCATCATCTGGTTGTTGTAAATAACGTCGCAATAAACATGGGGGTGCATAGATCTTCTCAAGTTAGTGTTCTTGTTTTCTTCAGAGGAATACCCAGAAGGGGAAATGCTAGATCATACGGTAGGTCTATTTTTAACTTTTTGAGGAACCTCTGCGCCGTCTTCCACAGCGGCTGCACCAGTTTGCATCCCCAGCGACACCGCACAACGGTTCCCTTTTCTGCACACCCTCGCCAACACTTGCTGTTTCTTGTCTCTTTGACACTTGTCATTTCCTCACGGACGTGAGGTGATATCTCACTGTGGTTTTGACTTGCATTTCTCCGCGAATTAGTGATGCTGAGCACCTTTTCACGTACCTGTGGGCTATATGTATGTCTTCTTTGGAAAAACGTCCGTTCAGACCTTCTGCCCATTTTTTTAATCAGATTGTTTGCTTTTTTGCTGTTGAATTGTATGGGTTCTCTACGTTTTGGGGGTAGTAAGCCCTGAATGGATATTTGATTTGTAAATACCTTCTCAGTAGTGTGCCTTGTAATCTTGTTGATGGTTTCCTTCTCTGTGCAGAAGCTTTGACGTCTGACGTAGTCCCACTTATTTAGCTTTGCTTGTGTTGCCTTTATTTTGGGTGTCGGATTCAAAAAATGATGTTAAGGAGCTCACTGCCTGTTTTCCTCTAGGAGTTTTATGGCTTTGAGTCTTGCATTCAGGTCTTTAATCCATTTTGAGTTAATTTTGTGTATGGTGTAAGAAGTGGTCCTGTTTCTTTCTTTTGCATGTGGCTGTCCAGTTTTCCCAGCATCGTTTATTGAAGAGACTGTCCCCAGAGGGACTTTTTCGATTACATTTCTTGCTGCATTCCAAGCATCTAGAACACTGTGTTGCATGTAGTTGGTGCTCAATAAGTATTTGTCGAATGGATGGGTGAGAGGTCTAGGACTCCTTAAGAAAATAAAACAGGGGCGCCTGGGTGGCTCAGTTGGTTAGGCGACCGACTTCAGCTCAGGTCTTGATCTCACGGTGGGTGACTTCGAGCCCTGCGTCGGGCTCTGGGCTGACAGCTCAGAGCCTGGAGCCTGCTTCGGATTCTGTGTCTCCCCCTCTCTCTGCCCGTCCCCTGCTCACGCTCTGTGTCTCTTTGTCTCTCAATAATAAACATAAAAAAAAAAAAAGAAAACAGAACAAAACCTTCCTCCTCCCCTACCCAATCTCACAATGCCTCTGGGAAGAATGAGAATTTTGATGTAAAATCTTTATCTCCTGGAGAGAAATTATTTTATTTGCTTATAGTTCGAACCTTACCCCCCTTTTCATAATTTTTCCATAACAGCACCGCAACCCCCCAGAGAGAGAGAGAATTCACGGATGCGTGTGCCCTATCACAGGAATCCTTCTTTCTTTCAGAGCCATCCTTTGGGACAAATCTTATATCTGCAAGGCAAGGACAGTGATGATTCCTTACCACCTCCCAGAAGAGGACAGGGAGAATCCAGTGACAGAGGAAAGAGTGCGAGGAGAGACAGAGCTCACATCACAGAGATCCTGGGGGGATGTCATTTTCTACCTTCTTTCTAAGGTTTCTGTAAAAAGCTCCAGATTTTTCTTTCTGAGTTGTGGCCGCTTTCAAGAGTGTAAAATCCGAGCCACGGTGGCTGCCACACGATTTCACCTCCGGCTGCTGGTGTGAGATGCAGCGATGGGGCTCCGGGCGTTGACATCTAAGTCGCAGCCCTGGGGAAGAGTGCAGTTAGAAATGAGGGCTCTCTGATGTAATGCTGATGCCAGTGAAGTTTGGGGCTTTGTGCCATGACTTTAAGCAATTCAGGCAGGGAAGGTTGAGGGAGCTGATGGAAAGGAACAGCAGCAGAAGGAGGGGGAGATCAAGACTGAAGAAGAGGGAGAGAACAAACAGAGGCGACTCGTGCTATCTTTAATCCACGTTAAGTTCACCTGCTACCTGGTACAGGGACCAAGGGAAATCTTCAACTTAGTTTTTGGTCAGTGTAGGCCGGTGACCCTCAAATCTACACTTGGAGCAACTCTCCATCACTCGATAACATTTTCTGCCCAGCCTACCTTAGTTGGTATAAAGAATTTGTGGGGCGCCTGGGTGGCTCAATCGGTTAAGCGTCCGACTTCGGCTCAGGTCACGATCTCACAGTTTGTGGGTTCGAGCCCTGCATGGGACTCTGTGCTGACAGCTCAGAGCCTGGAGCCTGCTTCGGATTCTGTGTCTCCCTCTCTCTCTGCCCCTTTCCCAGCTCACATTCTGTCTCTGTCTCAAAAAGAAATAAACGTTAAAAATTTTTTTTAAATAAAAATAAATAAATAAATAAATAAACATTAAAAAAAAAAAAAGAATTTGTAGGGGTGGCTCAGTCGGTTAAGCATCTGACTTCGGCTCAGGTCATGATCTCATGGTTCGTGGGTTCAAGCCCCACATCAGCTGTGCAGACAGCTCAGAGCTTGGAGCCTGTTTTGGATTCTGTGTCTCCCACTCTCTGCCCCTCCCCTGCTCGTGCTCTGTCTCTCTCTCTTTCAAAAATAAACAAATGTGAAAGAAAGAAAGAGAAAGAAAGAGAGAAAGTGAGAAAGAAAGAAAGAAAGAAAGAAAGAAAGAAAGAAAGAAAGAAAGAGAAAGATAGATAGATGGGGCGTCTGGGTGGCTCAGTTGGTTAAGCGTCTGACTTCGGCTCAGGTCATGATCTCACTGTTCATGAGTTTGAGCCCCACGTCAAGCTCTGTGCTGACAGCTCGGAGCCTGGAGCCTGCTTCAGATTCTGTGTCTCCCTCTCTGTCCTTTCCCCACTCATGATCTGTCTCTCTCTGCCTCTCAAAAAATGAATAAATGCTACAAAAAAAAAAAAAAAGAATTTGTTATGTCATGAACAATTTGTGTGATTTTTGCCCCCAGGTTCCTGGCATGGAGCTTCTAACATCCTTGGGATTTCCCAAGTGATACAAGTGCCTTTGTTACTCATGAGCCCTGTGGGTCACTACACTATCATTAAGTTAAAGAGATGACTCACCAGATAGCTTCAGAATGGGAGCTGGTCACCAGGAAGACTGAAACCTATGATTAGAGGGTCTTTAGTTGGGTCTTTGAGCTGGCCGAGGCTCCAGGAAGGGAAGGAAGGCTGGCGATTGAGTTTAGTCACGGGGCCAGTGATATACTCAATTATGCCTATGTAATAATACTCTGGACAACAAAGCTCAGTTGTTGATGAACAAAGCTCCTGGTTGATGAACACTTTGATGTGCTGGGAGCATTATGCACCCTCACTCCATGAGAAGAGGGCACAGGATCTTCCCAGACCTCTCCCTGTGTGTCTCTTCATTTGGCTGTTCCTGATCTGTAGGTATTTTTCCACAATAAAGCTGTACTTGTAATATAGCTCTTTCCCGAGTTCTGTCTGTTGTTCTAGCAAATTATCAAACCTAATGTGGTCAAGAGGGCCCCTAAATTAATAGCCAATCAGCCAGAAGGGCAGGTGGCCTGGGGACCCCCTGAATTTGTGGCTGGTGTATGAAGTGGGGGCAGTCTTGTGGGGTTGTGCTGACTCCGAGAAGTGACCACCAGAATTGCACTGCGACAGGCCAGCGGGTGTCAAAATACCCTACTTACTCAGCATAAATGTCAACTCCCTGGTGAAACCTTCCTTCCTTGACTACCCCAACTTGGGTGCTCCCTCTCTGTCCTTTCATAGCAATCTGGTGCTTCCTCTGTTACAGCACACATCCTATTTTTGCACACACAGAATTTTTCTGGTAAGGAGTCTGCTTCTCCACCCATCTAGGCTCCTCCAGGGCAGGGCTGTGTCCCGCTCCCTGTACTGCCCGCCCCCCCGCCCCCCCCACCTAGAATCATGCCTGGGGCACAAGAAGTTCTCAGCAAATGTTGGAAGAGCAACTGGGTCGTGAAAATAATTTTTTTATGAAAATAAATTTTTGAGAGCCATCAGCCCAGAATGGATGCCACATGACAGAGAGTACATTTCTTATAACTTCATTTAAAAAAAAAAAAATGTATCTATCTGTATTTAAAAAACAAAGTTACAGGCGTGCCTGGATGGCTCAGTCGGTTAAGGGGCTGACTTCAGTTCAGGTCATGATCCTAGAGCCTGTTTCAGATTCTGTGTCTCCCTCTCTTTCTGCTCATGCTCTGTCTCTCTCTGTCTCAAAAATAAAAACATTAAAACTTTTTTAAAACAAAGTTACACAGCAAGTAAATTTCTCACTTCTGACCCCAAGCCCCACAGCAGAAACATACCCCTCCTTGAACAGGGTTGTGAACTTTGGGGTCCACCGGTGGGCGAATGAGTGGAGGTTCAAATGTGTTTATTTAATGAGCTAGACACTCCCCCCCCCCCCCCGGGGGGCAGTGATGTCTATTTCAAACACCTCCCTGTGTATTTAGGCCTGGAGGCAGGTGAGGAGATACAGTGAACAGTCCTAAGCAAGTTACTGGTGCCCCGTCCACAGAACAGAGAATCACAGCTACTCTGGAGAAAATGCCAAGGTTGTAGGGAAAACCGACGAACCTTCTTGTTAGCGTTTCCTCTGCAGGGCTGCAATTCAGCGCCATTGTGCACAATTTCACACCCAACCCCAGCTTCCAAGAATCCCTTCGCACATTCCAACCCATCTTAGCCCGGGGCCTGGCCCGGTTCCCAGCGGGGGGCCTCCCACCCGCCTCTTCTTAAAGCCTCCTCCTCGTCCTCCCCCTCCTCCCTCCCTCCCTCCACGGAGCTGCAGTGGTAGCAGCTAGCTTTCCGCGTCTGTAGCTGGTGACAAGGCGGAGGGAGCGACAAGAAGGGTTATATTCTGGAAACTTCTGGGCTTCAGCTCGCACGAGGATGGCTAGTGTCTAGAAAGGACGAGGTTCCACAGAGGGTACAGGTTGGAAATTCAGGGGCAGAGGCTTGTGGAATGGGGCTCCAGCTCCATGAAAGAGGGAGGGGAAGGGAACGGGACAGGTGGGAGGTGGGGCTGGCCCCACAGGAAGGCTGGGTTTGGGGATAACTAATGCAATTACCCTTTTGGAATTTAGCTTAGAAGATGGAAGAAAGAGACCCGAGGTGACGAGCTTAAACGTGTTGTGATCTCCCCAGATGTAGGACCGCAGTGACAATGCAGAGCTGTGAGGCAAGGGCTGGGTGGCAGGGACAGCAGGAAGCCAGCCTGCTTCTCTCCCCTGACAGATCACATCCCTGGCTCAGGAAGACCTAGGAACCGGGAGAAGAAACCACCAGAAACTGGATTCATTTTATCAGTGTGTGAATGGCTTCCCGCTCTATCTCTGGCCCTCAGAGCAATATTGTCTGGCATTTTCTCAAGCTTCCAGAAGACTGGGAGCCTCGATCTGGCAAGGCCTCGAAAATTAGCTTGAGACAGACACTGCAGTAATACTCCCGTATTACAGGCTTTGCCCCCGTTTGGTATCTCAAGCAGGAAACCCACACGCATAGGGATGCTCTAGGCTGCTCTCTCAGGAGATGATGTAAACAATGAATTCTAAGCTGGGAAAACTCACCAACTTTGTAAATGACTTTGAACTCTTCTCCCTGCTTTCTCCTGCTGGCTTCTTTCCTATATAGTTAGAAGTAAAGTCAAGAATAAAGTCTGGATTTTTGCAAACTCACCCATAGACAGTTACCAGCAGTGCTGAGTGGCTATTAGCACTCATTGAGAAATGTCCGCTGGGGGGTCGGAAAGTACCTTCATTTTCTTACCTCCTTGGCCCAGGAAGGATGACTTCTGGCAGCCAGCTACGTCCCCGGTTTAAAGGCAGAACCACTGGGCGCGAAGCACCTGTTCTCGGATCCCGTGGGCAGCCATGCGCAGAGACGCGGGCTGGCTGAGGAGGAGGCTCCTTGGTGCTTCTCAATCAGCGTGTTTACACGGCCCATTTCTACCGGGCGTGGAGAGGAGGGCAGGACTCTAACACTAGAAATGCTAGAAGCGATGTGTACAGTAAACAGGCGGGGTTGGTGTTTGCCGAGTTCCTCTTGCTTCTTTTCATCTTGATTGCATGCTGGTGGCGGGTCGGCCAGTGGTTTGCTATATAGTTTATACTTAGGTTATTTTTATCTGGTTGGTAACTGTCAGTGATTACTCGCCCTGATATAAGCTTACGCAAGGAGAACTATTTCTTGTTACTCACATTAGCATTACTGCTTCTGTTGTTACACAGACTAACCCAGTATTAAGTTAGGAGTTGGTTGCATGCTTTTGGCATCAAGACGTTTTCACTGTTGAACTTGAACGCTTTCTTAATTGACGGCTGCTTTTCTGTCCACGGCAATCCTCCCTTACTTTATAGCTGTGGAACACGCTTTGGATTTAAGTTGCGATATGGACAATCTGCAGCTGTATCAGCCAGGACAGGCTGGATTATGCCGTGATAATTAACAGCTCCAAAATCTCAAGGCTGACAATCACAGACTTATTTCTCGAGCAAGCATCACCTCCATCTTGGATCAGCTGTGTTGAGCTCTACGTTGCTTTTACTCTAGGACCCGAACTGATGAAGCAAACTTTCTGTGGAATGTAGCTGGTGTCATGACAGAGAAGAGAGCTTGGCAAACACAAGCTGGCTGCGAACGTTTCCATACTTTGAGAAACAACCCGCTTTACTCATACTTGTATTAACTCCTTTCCTGCATAACAAATCACTCCAAAAAAAAAAAAATAATAGCTTAAAACAATAACCATATATTGGGTTGGCTCAGTCAGTTAAGCGTCTGACTCTTGGTTTCAGCTCAGGTCATGATCTCGTGGTTCATGAGTTCGAGCCCTGCGTTGGGCTCCATGCTGACAGCGGTGCCTGCTTGGGATTCTCTCTCTCTGACTCTTGGATCCCACAGAAAAGCCCAACTGCTACCTGAATCCTACCAAGTGACCTTCTTCAACCACATGGTCCACAAACACATGGTCCTCTGCCTTGACTGAGCCCACAGACTCCAGGTGAACACAGGAGAAAACACATTCACATCACAAGCCTTTCCCTTTTTTCTTCTTTTCGAAATGTTGTCCAAACTCTAGTTAGTTAACACACAGTGCGATATTGGTTTCAGGAGTAGAATTCAGTGATTCATCACTTACAACACCCCGTGCTCATCCCAGCAAGTGCCCTCCTCAATGCCCATCACCCATCTAGCCCCTCCCCCACTCAAGTTCCCATCTCGTATGAAGCACTCGGACTGCTTTAAATAAGAGGCCCACAATTGCCAAGGGTCTATGCTGTTATCAACCCCAAGATTCACCCACAAATCCCATTACAGAGAAGCTGCACGGAGGGCTGTTTGAGTTCACCTGCTTACCACTGGGCAATCAAAGGGAATCAGAGGAGCCAGTGCAGGCCCACGGAGTGTGATTCCCACACGGATTTAACCAAGAGGCTCCCGGATCTCCTGCTCTCAACATACTCTCCAGTTCAAGAGAGGTTGAAAGGGCAAATGCAGGACTTTTCAGTTACGGCATAATATAACTTAAAGCTCGCATCTCCCTGAGATCCTTTTTTTTTTTTTTTTTATAATTTTTTTTTAATTTTTTTCTTTTTTCAACGTTTATTTATTTTTTAGGACAGAGAGAGACAGAGCATGAACGGGGGAGGGGCAGAGAGAGAGGGAGACACAGAATCGGAAACAGGCTCCAGGCTCTGAGCCATCAGCCCAGAGCCTGACGCGGGGCTCGAACTCACGGACCGCGAGATCGTGACCTGGCTGAAGTCGGACGCTTAACCGACTGCGCCACCCAGGCGCCCCCCTGAGATCCTTTTTAAATAGCTAAGCAACTGCGGCCCACCCTGGCTCAGGCGTGGCCCATTTCTGATGGTGGTCTCATGGAGGTTCCCCAAAACTCTGGTCCTCAGACCAGTGTGGGGCTGGCGGCCTCAGACTCCCCCAGGGAGCTCACAATACGGCCTCCAGGCTCTACCTCTGGTGACTGATTCTGTAGGTGGGGTGTGGGATCCGAGGGAAACCAGTAGCCAGAGGGTTAAGGGGACTAAATGCAGGTTAAACTCAATGGCAACCTTCTACCCAGACTTCTTTCATTTGCCTTGAAATTTCCCCGCGACTCCTTCTCCCGAGAGGCGGCTGGGAAGCCTGTCCTCGCATCTCTCTAGCTGCCTCTCAAATAAACTCTCTCCGTGCTGCAGACTCTCTGTCCCAGGGATTGTCCCGGCTGTGCATTAGGCACACAAACTTGGGTGTGGTTACAAGAGGATCTGCATTTTTCCAAAAGCTCCCAGGTGACACTGATGCACAGCCGGGCTTGGCAACCACTAGACGAACATCGCTTTAATTCAATACGTCGGGACGTGCCTGACATGCACCACACCAGCTCACACACAGAAGAGTCGATATTCGTTACCCTAACGCTTAGTAATAACACTGCCCTCTGGGAAGAAGGTAACAGACACCTCCAACTTGATCTGTATGGTGTGTATTTAACAGAAGCTTCAGCGAAAGGTGGTCGATTGGAAGGAAACGGGTATCTTCTAGAACCACAGGTTGAAAAGAAAAAAAAAACCCAGGTTGAGACGCAGTGGACTAGAATAAAAAACTAGACGGCTGTCAGGAACCAGTGCGTCTTTCTACCACATTAAACAACAACAACAGAATCTCTGCTTTTGTCAGTATCACCCTTCTTTCTCTGTGTTTGGCTCTCTGCTTCTCTGGATGCTTAGACCACATTGCAGCAGCCTGAGACCCTGCATTGCCACACTTCTCCGTCCCGTCTCTCACGCACTGGCCAGAGTGCAAAGCCGGTGCCTCTTGGCAGATACGGCCAGCAACTGGGTTTCTCTGGGACGACACAATATTTTTGTACGTGAAATAAGTTCAACACTGTTCACTTGTGAGAGTTCCTATCAAAACCTGAATTGCAGACTTCTGGAAACGTCAGAAAAACCTGGCAAACCGGGCTCTCGTGTGGCAGCCACTGGCGGGAGCTGAGTAACAGTCCGCCCTCTGCAGGGATCAGGAGCTCTGCCACCTCGACTCTCCTTACTTCCTCCGTCCTCATCGGTCCCTGCCGCTGTCAACACCACACACCGCTCACCATTTGCAGAATTTCTGGCAAGCCTGACGTCAGGGTGCCAGCCTGCTTGGGTCCCAGCGAGAGGCTTCTTCCCGGTTTTCTCACATGGTGAAGAGAGAAAGAGAAAGTTCTCCCACGTTCCTTCTTACAAGGGCGCGAATCCCATGCATGACGACCCCACTCTCGTGCTGCAATTACTTCCCAAAGGTCTCATCTCCAAATACTATCACACTGGAGATTGGACTTAAAACATAAGAATTTGAGATGACACAAGCATTCAGTTCATAGCAGGATCCCTAACCCCAAGATCATAGGTCAGGTGAAATTGTGCTTAGAAGTTGCGCCTTCGGGGGGCACCTGAGTGGCTCTGTTGGTTGGGCGTCCCACTTCAGCTCAGGTCATGATCTGGTGGTTTGTGAGTTTGTGAGTTTCAGCCCCTCCCCTGCTCATGCTCCTGTGCACGCGCATGCGCTCTCTCTCTCTCTCAAAAATGAACAAAAGCATTTTTACAAATTTCAAAAAAAGAAGTTATGTGATTGGTTTCCTTACACCCGGCCAGCCAGCGTCATTCATTGTATTACATGTTTGACCCTTGTAGGCATTTGAATTTGCAACCCCCCTCGACTTTTCTTTTAAAAAAAAATTTTTTTTTCAACGTTTATTTATTTTTGGGACAGAGAGAGACAGAGCATGAACGGGGGAGGGGCAGAGAGAGAGGGAGACACAGAATCGGAAACAGGCTCCAGGCTCCGAGCCATCGGCCCAGAGCCTGACGCGGGGCTGGAACTCACGGACCGCGAGATCGTGACCTGGCTGAAGTCGGACGCTTAATGGACTGCGCCACCCAGGCGCCCCCCCCCTCGACTTTTCTAAGTGCATTTTCTGAATTCCCAGAAGAAGAAATAGACTGACCCAGCCGTGACCAAGTATCTGCCCCTGGTCCAAGCAGCTTGGCCACAGGAGGAGTCGCGTGGCTCAGGCCCCTCTGGAGAGGTAGGGCCTGCAGGAGCAGCAGTTCTGAGAAAAAGTTGAGGGCAAGTTCTGCAAGGAGACAGTACGAGGTGGGAAAAAAATAATCGATGGTTCTCGTACACAGCTTTTGGGCTCTTATCCTTCCGTATATTATCTCACTTCCCTTAGGACCAGGGCGCAGGCCTTTGCAAGAGGGTCAACAGAGTTTATGGGTACAGCTGCGTTGGTAGACAGGGTAGAGCTCTGGATGAAGTTTTCTTGTTTTAATAAATTCTATAGTAGGGGCGCCTGGGTGGCTCAGACGCTTGAGCGTCCGACTTCGGCTCAGGTCGTGATCTCACGGTTCTTGGGTTCGAGCCCCGCTGACCGCACAGAGCCTGCTTCGGATTCTCCGTCCCCCGCTTTCTCTGCCCCTCCCCCACCGGTGCTTGCTCTCTCTCTCAAAAATAATCAAATAAATAAATAAATAAATAAATTCTCTAGTATAAGCTGCTTACCGGGCAGGATTTCTTTCCACTTGGTTTTCTGATGAATTTCACACACCCAGGATAGTGCCTGGGCCATAGACATGCCCTGTACACAACGTGAATGAGGAAATCAATGCGCTGAGCCCCCAGTCATCCACTGAAGAGCTGTGTTTCTTAGCTGGGAGTGCCCTTGGAATTACTCGCAAAGCTTTTAAAAGTACAGACCCCCTGGCCACATCTTACACCTATTGAAATAAACTTGCCAGCGATAGGGCTAAAGAGTACGTTTTTTTTTTTTTTAAAGCATCCCAGGGGATACTGATGAGCAGAGGTTATTTTTAAAAACAAAACAAAACAGAAAAATCTAAGGTCTTTTCCAAGGTCTCCGATTCTTTTCTAAAATTCTGTGAAATAACTAAAGACGCAGAGGAAGGGAGACGGGCAGCGGACACAGGGATAAACGGAAAAATTTAAAACAAATGATCCAGAGAAGACAAATTTTGAAGTTTTTCAAGCAAGCATTTGTATCTAATAGTGTTTACTTAGCATGAGCGAAATTAACCAAACTGGATTTTCAATCTCTCTGAAAAACACACTGTATGTTAACTGTTATTAAAATTAAAACTTTAAAAATAAATAAATCCATCCATCCATCCATCCTTCTCTCTGAAAATGATTCCTACTATTTTCATTGTGAAAAATCAAGCAGCTGCTTTATCATTTATTTGTAAACTCTCAGGGGAACGTTTTCTTCCATTAACTGCCTAAGAAGGTCTGACCGGTCCCCAAGTTTATGTATTGAGTTTCCTCTTGGACAAATAAATTTTGTTCCCTATAAATCATAGAGGATACAAAACTTTAAATGCGTGTGAAGGGGCATTAAGCCCATGAAAATTTAAAATTAATCTGCCCCAGGTCGGCCTGCCGCGGCTTGTGCGGAGGCACAGAAAAGGCCCGCGCTGGGTTAGCACGGCTCTCCCCGTGGCGGAGCGTGTTTGAAACGATGCTGCTCGATCCACGACGAAGCACATGCCGATCACACGCACCCTGGCGCGTGGCCGCGGAAAGGTCAGTGGCATTTTGAGGCGGTGATAAAAATGGAGTTTTACACTCTCAGCACGGCCCCGGGAGACGGTCGGGTTTCACTTTCATTACAACAAATACGTAAGGGCAGTCAGCCCCGGACACGGGGAGGGCTTTGCTTCAATTGCGGAGAACTTTCCCCCACATCCCAGAAGGCCGGTGATCCCAGGCTCAGGCAGGAAGCTCATGGGACACTGAGGACCGGGAGTCCGGGTCTCAGGGTTCCAGGGTCAAACCCCAAGGCTTTGAGCAGGAACCTGGTAGCAGAAAGGAGCTGGGGGTGGGGTGGGGGACGGGCAGGGGACATAAGACTCTCTCAAGGATCAAATCCGGTGACCCAAGACCTCAGGAACGGAACTTACCATCTTCTTCTTTCTCATATTGTATGTAAGTGTGAGCTGGCTGGAACTTTACACCCAGCATTTGTGTTAAAAAAAAAAAAAAGCATCTGCATTTATATATGTACGTGTTTGCTTCCTGATGCACAGAGAATCTCTGGAAAGACACACAAGAAACAGGTAAGAATAGTTGCTTCTGGGGAAGGAAACTGGGTAGCTGGGAGGTTTGCTTTCTTCTGTATCCTAATGTGACTCTTATATGTTCCGTCGAATGATTATTTTATCTATTCAACAGATTTTCTGCCAGTTAAACACTGTACCCACGGGGAGAATGCACGTGATGTTACTGGAACTCAACAGTTCAGGGCCAAGTGCTGAGAACCCTACATTCTAAAGGAGGCCCCTGACCCCGGGGAACAGACCACTTCCTCAGGCTCAGCAGACTGGGCCTGTCATCCCCAAAGCAAACACCCAGCATCCCTGTCCCCCAGGTGTGACGGGAGAGAGAGTCACTGGGAGCACAAGCCAGTGGTCATCCTTCCCTTTGGTGGGTACGAGCCGGCCGGCTGGCTAGCCAGCCTCCTGGAGCCCCGTCTCTAGCCGAGAGAGTCTCCATCCCCACTGACTCTGCTCCTCTCATCTGGCTGCCAGCCCACAGGTGCTACAGCACCCAGTCTGTGACACCCTCTCCCCCAGAAGGCAGAGACTATCATCATTTGACTCCCCGGCCCCAGCACACGGCCTGGCCCACAGTAGTGCCGGGAACAAGTGAATACACGAATGAATCCGAGACGTCATGCTCATTACTGTCCAAGAGAAGAGAGATTTTACTTGAAGCTTCCAGGTCTGACGCTATCCAGGGTTTGTAAACAGGACTTCACAGTCTACACAGCATCTTTGTGCAAATTAGGAAAACGCACTTCCTCTGGGCGGATGCAGCCCCATAGGCCACAGCCTGGTGCAGAAGGACACCCTGTGAGAGGTAAGGCGCCTTCCTCTGGGAAGACAGCCTAGATTGCCGAGTTCAGGTTAGATTTTAAGCCCTAGTCACCCCTGAGCTGGGCACCTCTATGCTGGGCCAGACCACAGGAACTCGTGTGGCTGCGGAATCCCTTCTCTTTCCCCCGCCGTGTCTCTGTTATGCCAACTCGTTCCCCATTCTCCTTCTCTTCTCCGTGTCCTGTACCCATGCTCCTGCCCCTGGCTCCTCTACCCACCTCTCTTACTCGATTCATTCCTCTGTCTCTCCTTGTTCTTCCAGATTTCCCAGCTGTGCGCCTTCTGTTTTTTCAACACATACTATGGGCTGTGCTCGTGAGGAAGCGTATTTACCCACGACACAGAAAACAAGCGGAGGCTCGGGCAGTTCGTACAGCTGGACCGCGGTCACACGTCTTAAGGAACAAAGTCCGCTGTTTAACCCAAGTTTAGGCGACTTCAGACGTGATGTTCTGCCTTCTTCTCTGGCTAAGATAAAGGAACAGAGCCTGGGTTTCATCCCCCTGCCTGAATTAACAACAGAAAGACACAAAAGATACGAAACAGTGGTTTCAAGACCCTGAGTACCAGGTGGCGACGGGCAGTGAGCCTGGAGAAATGGGAAATAGACTTAAAGAGCCCGACAGTTACCATCACCTCCTGATACCACATAGGAGGGGAAACTGAGGCTGCGGCCAGTGATATCTGAGTTGAGGAGACAGAGCTGAGCGTCTGGGGACACCAAAGCAGCCAGAGTGGAGGACAGGGTATGAGAGAGGGCAGAGAACCGTGGAGTTCTGCAAAAGGAGGACCCTGGTCAGAGCACTGGATGTGGGGAGGGAACCATCCAAAAGGCTTAGAGGAAACAGCGCCTTGTGCGAACACAGGGCCAGGAACTGCGCCTGAATTGTGTTCTCCTTACTGGCAACCACTTACATTTCACGGGGCATTGGGTAGTGTACTCAGGATGGTCTTATCTCACTGTCTAGAGCCTTGCTCGGGACCCACCTAACAAGTCATCAAAGCAAGACTCAAAAGGATCAAACTATTTCCAAGTAACTGCATCCCAGAGCAATGCTCAAGAAGATTGATAGTAATACACAAAGACCTAGCACACAACAATATATCATTCACGATGCCTGGCATCCAATCAAAGACTCTTAGGCTGGCCAAGAGGCAGGAAAACACGATCCAGATTGAGGGGAATAATTAGTCAATTGCAGAGTTGACTGGTCCAACCCAGGACTGGCATAGATGTTAGAATCAGCAGAGGATGTGAAACACATGCGGTGGTGCTCAACAGATCAGATGTTAGCTCTCATTATTATTTAATGTCATCCTCAACAAAGCTGATCTGGAGGAGGCCATTATCGTTCTCCCTGACAAAGTAAAACTGAGGCCCGGGGTGGTGGAGTGGCACAACCCAGGTCCCAGAGGGAGCGACAAGCTGAGCAGGGGCGAGAAGGCGCTCCTTCATGTACCTATTCCCGGGACCGGACCCACACGGAGGCAGCCCGGCAGGTACCCCGCCCCAGTCTCCCCGTCTGGTAACCAGTCTCTCCTCTTGGCTTGAACCGAACAGGGCAGGGCGAGTGGTACATCAGCTGCTTCCGTCCCTTCAAAGTCATCGGACCTACCGGGGCATCTCCGGCCAGTGCAGATCAGGTTTGGTGGTGCTGAGGTGGCTTCTGGGATCCGTGGTCGGCATCCAGCCAGCCCCCAGGGAGGGCTAGACGTTGACCTTCCCCAGGATGGCAAGAACTTGAAATTTGACTGAAGCTCTCATCCCTACATGAGGCAGGCTGGTAGAGGCCCGCTAGATTGGGCACCTGTTGGTCTAACATTAAGTCGGCAGTAAAATCCACAGGCTGGGGCAATTTGGCAATTGCTTCTGCATCAGTGAAGTCGGAGCTTTGGTTAAAGGATCTGCACAAACATTGGCAACGCCAGCATCCAGGGAGTTGGGGAGAAGCAGCCATCCAGAGCGAGCTGCTATCATCAGTCTGGACGGGGAAAAAAAATCAACGAACCAACCAATCACGTAAGAGAGAGAGTATTTCAAAGAATGGTTTGCACAATCTGTAGGGTGGTGTGAGAATCAATTAAGAACATACTGCATTGTAGTCAAACCCATCACTGAAGGAACTGTGTGTGAAAATATCTAAGATGATTAGTTTTCATTTATGTTGACTATGCCTTTGCGTCGGAGAGTCAGGTATACTGAGAAAAATTCATGCCACTAGCACCTGTTAGGGCACTGGAAATATACCGGGTGGATTACACCTTGGCCTTGAATGTATTTCTCCTCTTACTAGATCCTGTTGCCATGATTATCTCAAAAAGAACACCCCTCTTCCAGCTTGGGACCCACTAAAAACCATTTAGCCTTTCTCTTACTCATGTCTTCTTTTTATAAGGGGGAGGATGCTCTTTGTTCAATTGACATTTTTCTCCCCATTTTTATTTATTATTTTTATTATTTTTTAATATTTATTTTGAGAGAGAGAGCAGGGGAAGGGCAGAGAGAGAAGAAAAGAGAGAATCGCAAGCTCTCTGCTAATAGCATAGAGCCTGATGCGGGGCTCGAACTTAAACCGTGAGACCATGACCTGAGCCGAAATCAAGAGTCAAACACTTAATTAACTGAGCCACCCAGGCACCCCTACTCTCCATTTTTAGAAGATAATAATATTGCTTTCGAGTCAAGTTTCACAAACAACCCTATACAGCTTGTCCTCTGAGAAAGTAATGAGCCTACTGGAAGTCCATCATCTAAATTGTTGATGAAAATATTAGATGACTAGAATTAGGTTCTGCGGGACAGTCCCTAACACTATATGTTTTTGCTGATGACTTCAAACCAACTGGGTACCATCTAATACACTCAACCCAATAATTCCAAACCAGTGGGTCATGAATTTTGGGGGAGGGGGGAAGGAAGGGTACACAGGTAAGAAGATATTATTTGTTGTCTGTGTATCATTGTTTGTAGATTTTGTAAATAATGTTTCATGCATATGTGTATTGTTGTTTTTAAAATGTACCTTAAGGCTGTTATGAGTACTAACTCACAAATTCATCTAAAATTGTTACTAAATTCATATGAGATTTTGGTCATTATGCATTTCCTCAATCAATTGATATCCTACAGTGTATTTGGTCTTTTGTAGAAATCCCTAGTGTATATGCCCCAAATTATCTGTTACAATTCTGTTTATAATATCCTTAAACTTGGAGATAACCTGGCTGTGGGTTAGTTAAGTAAATTGTAGTGTAAAATAGCATAGCCCATTCAACTATTAAAAATGATTTCATTTAGGGGCTTCTGGGTGGCTCAGTTGGTTGAGCGCCCAACTCTTGATTTCGGCTTAGGTCATGATCCCAGGGTTGTGGGGTCGAGCTCTGTGTCAGGCTCCGCACTTGGCCGTGTAGAGCCTGCTTGGGATTCTCTCTCTCCCCATGCCCCTCTCCCTGTTTGCTCTGTCTCTCTCTCCAGTTAAACAAAATAGTATTTATCTTTATTTATATAAAAAAGTGTCTGGAACTTTCCTGGACAGTGAAATATTGTTTATGTTTTACTTTTTTAGTGTTTGTAGATTTTTTGAAGTATGAGAATGTAATTTTTCGCAAGTAAGAAAACTATTGTTAAGGGTTCCTACACATAAAAATGGTAGGTATAACGGCCATGTCTTCTTGGTTTGCCTAGAAGAAAAACTCAGTAAATTTCCACTCTTGACTGTATATCTATCTGCTTCTCGTCCTTTATCTATACAACGCATCACCACTCATGGAAATAAACTATTTTGGCACAATTTGTTCGCTGTGATCCTACGTTGTGGTAACTTTCATGCAGCTAACGTACTCAGACATGTAGCCTTTCATATGTGGAATTCAAACTTTTGCACTCTGCTAACAGGAGGACACTGAACTCTCACACATTCAGCTTCAACAGCAGCATTTTTGGCTCTGGAGTAGTTTTGATTGTTTATTTACATTTTTCTTGTTACTTAAATCTTTTGTATCTTATTTAAAAATAGAATACTAGAGATTTCTACTTTAACATGAGTGTTTGTGGGGTAGGGCGCCTGGGTGGCTCAGTTGGTTAGGTGTCTGACTCTTGATCTCAGCTCAGGTCTTCATCTCAGGGACTTGAGTTCAAGTCCTGCATTGGGCTCCATGCTGGGCATGAAGCCTACTTAAAAAGAGAGAGAGAGAGAGAGAGAAATAAAGAAAAACTAAAAAAAAAAAAAAGAAGGAAAAGAAAAAAAATAATCAAGTATTGGGGTGCCTGGGTGGCTCAGTTGGTTAAGCTTCTGATTCTTGATTTCGGCTCAGGTCATGATCTTACAGTCATGAGATCGAGCCCCACGTTGGGCTCCGTGCTGAGTGTGGAACCTGCTTAAGATTCTCTTTCTCCCTCTTCCCCTTGCTTCTGCTTGTGTTCTCTCTCTCTCTCTCAAATTAAAAAAATAATAATAATAAAATAAACATGTGCTTGACCACACTTTTTCATCTGTTTCTTCCTAAAACCCAACTAAAATAACAGTAAAGACGGGGCACCTGGGTGGCGCAGTCGGTTAAGCGTCCGACTTCAGCCAGGTCACGATCTCGCGGTCTGTGAGTTCGAGCCCCGCGTCGGGCTCTGGGCTGATGGCTCGGAGCCTGGAGCCTGTTTCCGATGCTGTGTCTCCCTCTCTCTCTGCCCCTCCCCCATTCATGCTCTGTCTCTCTCTGTCCCAAAAATAAATAAACGTTGAAAAAAAAAATAACAGTAAAGAAAGAAAAAGGCGTAAACAAATGAAGAGAAAGAAAGTGGAAGAGAAGATGAGCACAGCTTAGTAATGTCAACAAACCTGGAAGAGGGACAACGAATGAATGAGTGAATGAGTAGTTTCTGACTCAGCAGAAGAGAGAATCTATTAAAAGAGTGTACTCATTTTAGTGACAGAATTAGGGGAATCAAGATGACAAATAGTGCTAAAAGCTTAAATGTGGGAGGCACCCGGCTGGCTCAGTCGGTAGAGCAGGTGACTCTTGATCTCCAGGCTGTGAGTTCTAGCCCCGACGCTGGGTTGTAGAGATACCTTAAGAAATAAAATCTTACCAAAAACACAAAGGCTTAAATGTGGGATGGAACTCTCAACTAGAGTATTGGCAGAAAGTCTACATACCCCAGGTCTCCTCCTTCAGCCTAAGTAGCTGTGAGTTATCCCTTCCTCACCCCAACAACAGAGACCTGGTGACTGCCTAGAGGTTGAAGCAGAGTATCTCTGAGCTTAGGGACACTTAGCACCCCTAGAGGTGGGAAGGAGACACCATATAGAAAGATAGCCTATGGAATGGTTAAGAACTCCTGGATTCTATGCTTGGATTCCAGATTGCTCTCAGCCAAACACGTCTCTTGGACCTACCCACCACTCCCAGAAAAAGTCGAGAAGATTCCCCTCTGGGGAAATTTACCATCCCAAGCAAAAGACCTATAGCTACTGACGTTTGGGGTCTCCTAATGAAGAGAAATTCCCTGTGGTTAACTCATTAGTTAATAATTTCTGCCCACGCACATAGAACTTTCAGTCAGATTTGTAATGCCTCATTCTTAAATATGAGTTGACTATCAGACATTTGAGGAAATCCTATAACTTTGTAGATGAAAAAAATAAACACGCAGAGAAAGGATCTTAGAAGAAAGACTATGTAGGGAACAGAGGCAAATTCACAAAAGGTATAAGTAATATGTGCGGACAGATAAAAAGATATTTCATCCATTAAGTAAGGATATGCTACAAAAAAAGAACAGTTAGAAAATAAGAAAGCTCTATTCATAGTAAAACAACTAATATATAGTATCAAAAATTAAAAGTCCAACAGAAGGGTTGGAATATCAGGTTGCGAAAATATTCCAGAGAATGGAGGAAAAACGACAAACAAATAGAAGGAAAAGAAAAAAAGACAAGAATTTAGATTAATCTTCAAGCTACAAAAAATCCAGAAAAGGAAAGAAGAAGGAACAAAGGAGAGGAAATTATCAATAAAACACTAAGAGCAAACTTCCCACACTATAGGAAGAAAGAGAAGATTTAAAAAGTTTCTGGGAGAAGAAGAAGGAGAAGAAGGAGAAAGATTCAAAGGACCAGGAATGGACTTCTCAAAAGCAACGTGGGAAGCTAGAAGGTTTTGGAGCAATGCCTTTATTACATATATATATATATATATATATATATATATATATATATATATATATTTAAGTTTATTTATTTACTTTGAGAGGGACAGATGCGGTGCGAGTGGGGGAGGGGCAGAGAGAGAGGGAGACACAGAATCTGAAGCAGGCTCCAGGCTCTGAGCTGTCAGCACAGAGCCCGACGCGGGGCTCGAACTCGCGGACCGCGAGATCGTGACCTGAGCTGAAGTCGGATGCTCAAAACCGACTGAGCCACGCAGGCGCCCCCATTAAAAATTTTTTTTAAAAAAAGATTGGTTAAGATCTCAGAAGAATAGAATAAAATAAAGTATTTCTTGTGCACTCTTTCTCCAGAAGCTACTGCTGGATTTGTTTCAAAAGACTGAGGGGTAAGTCAAGAAAAAGGAAAATGTGGGCTCGAGGAAGGAAGGGATACCACACAGGAGCATAGCAAAGGGGATTCTCAGGCTGCTGGCAAAGAGAAGATCCAGGGTAAACTTGAAGTTCAAGGGTAGGCTTCAGGGGCACCGAGTGCAGGTCAGGCAGCCTGGGGAAGGCCCTGGAGAGACAGCTTCAAGAAAAACATAAAATTATGTTGACCATATTGAGAAGAGTATCATACTTCTAGAAAGTTTAGATATGAATTCATAATTTTAACATGGAAACAAAAAATAAGACAATCATTTACTTTAGGGCGGAAAAAGGTAGTATCTGATAGTGAATATAATCATAGTAGATTCAGTGGTTCAACTGGGATCTATGTTGGCCTAGCAATAAAAATGTCACTTCTGATTTTTATACTGTTGAGTGTAATTTTAAATGGTGATTTAATAAAAATAATAGTAACATAATTCTTTCGGTAGACAGAAAGTGAGGAAGTATGCGTATGGAGGTGGAAAGTAAATTCTTGTCTTCTATAATTGGAAGTAAATAAAACAATGTCTAAAACAGAAAATGTTGATAAAAGTAGCAATATAAGCGTATTTAGAAATATGAGAGTGAAAAACAGAAGAAATAGCTAAAAGATTTTTATATGGTTGCCTCTAGGAGCAGGCGGTAGAATGGGGAACAAGTTGGGGCACATGGCGGGGCGCCTGGGTGGCTCAGCCAGTTAAGTGTCTAACTTCAGCTCAGGTCATGAGGTTAGTGAGTTCGAGCCCCACATCAGGCTTTGTGCTGACAGCTCAGAGCCTGAAGTCTCCGTCAGATTCTGTGTCTCCTTCTTGCTCTGCCCCTCCTCTGCTCATGCTCTGTCTCTCTCTCTTTCAAAAATAAATAAACATTAAAGAAAAAAAAAAGGGGGCACCTGGGTGGCTCAGTCAGTTGAGTGTCCAACTTCGGCCCAGGTCACGATCTCGTGGTTCGTGAGTTTGGGCCCCGGGTCGGGCTCTGTGCTGACGGCTCTCGGAGCCTGGAGCCTGCTTTGGATTCCGTGTTTCCCTCTCTCTCTGCCCCTCCCCAGCTCATGCTTGCTCTCTCTGTCTGTCAAAAATAAATAAAAACTTCTAAAAACATTAAAAAAAGAAAAAAAAAAGATGGGGCACACGGGTACATTTGTAAATTCTAGAATGCTATTGAGTATATATGTATACATGTTTTACTTTGATATACTTAAAAAATATTTAATGACTGCAGAACAGGAAATACAAGTGCTTTTATTAGTGATAGGAGGCAAAGTTCTCATTAATTTAATGGACTTAAGGCAAAGATGAAAATCATTGTGCTCCAGTGGCCAGTCTTTAGCCTAAAATAAATGTTCATTGGACTTACTGTTGTCAGTGTAAAAAACAAACAAACAAACAAACAAAAAATCCCACACCTCAATTCAATGTGTTGAATTATAAAGGCAAAGAAAAAAAACAACAAAACAAAATGCTTGAAATAGATGATAGATTCGGTCTTAAAGGCAGGGTGAAATTATGGCCTTTAGGATGTTTTTAATATTTCAAAAATGAAACTGTAATTATACATATAAGTCCATTTATTCTCTTTTTTTTTCTTTTAATGAGAGAGAGAGAGCATGGGGGAGGGGGCAGAGGAAGAGAGAGAGACTCTTAAGCAGGCTCCACGCTGTCAGCACAGAGCCGGACCTAGGGCTCAGTCCCACCACCCTGGGATCATGACTAGAGCTAAAATCAAGCTTCGGACACTCAACAAACTGAGCCACCCAGGTGCCGCGATTGTCTGTTTTATGTCCACTTTCCAGGCAGATTCTTAGAAATACTTTGTGTGCGGGTGGGGAGAAAGCGTATCTGAACATCTAGGAAGGCTGTCTAAAATAAGCAGATCATCTTAATTTTTCTCTTTAGTGAAAGACGCTTCGTTTTCTCTTTCCCAGTCCTCAAAGACTCATTCCACTGGTGCAAGTTTACTGCATAGAGGCCCTTGTAATTAGTAGTCACTTTGGGTTCGTAGAAGACTCTCTTTCAGTCAGCGGGGCTTGCTGTGTGCTTCTACCTGGGAAGAAACTGTCTCCCTCAAAGTTTCAGATTCTCCCTTACGTCTGAGACCATGGCCAGCTAGTGGCTTGCTATTGCAAACTCCAGATTATGTTCCAATGATTCCCTCTCCCGCCCTGACCCCCAAAACCGTCACCATTAAGAGTGTGGCCGGGGGCTGTCCTTCCCTTTTTAACAAAGCATGAGAGCGAATGTCAGCTGTGTCAGATGGGAGAGAAACCGTGTCATGGGATTTCACAAACTAGCGAATTCCCACAAATCAAGTTCTCTCTTCCGGTTTATCTTGGTGCCACCAGCAGGTAGGTTTGGGCTCAGTTCAGAGGCCACTCGTGGCATTCACTGTGTGGCACGGAAGTGGACTGGGCTTGCCTCGTGTTCAGACTTCCAAACTATCCCCGCTAAGAGATGTTAGAGAGAGGAGCAGCAGGCAGTGTAATGTGTTGAGGGATGGTTTGGGCTGGAAGGAGATGGAAGGGGTAGGAGGAGGAAATATGGCGAATAATCGGGCCGTTCTTTCTTGAGTTCCTTTGGAGCCAGACTCGCATTAGGGCAGCTTTTTAGGAGGCTTTCACAGTGAGGCAGGGAAAGATTCATGGTCCCTCCCACAGTGTGAATTAGCACCCGCCAGGGGCTGGGTCTGCCTTTCCCTCTCAATCATGTCAGGGAGAATAGAACTGAGAGGTTTTTCATGATATTCCAAGAGCTCCAAAAAGCTGCCTAGAAGCGTTTCTCTATTCATCCTGTGAACTTTGAAAAGTCTTCACCTCCCAGTGCAGAGATCACCTCCCCAAGGGGATCCACCCTGTCTCCTGGATGAGAAATTCCTCAAGGACAGAAAAGGTTCGCATACAACTTGGCCTTTGTCACCACGCCCAACAAGGGTCTTGTCCGCGGCAGGCACCAAGTTGGGATGCCTGCAAATGAGTAACTGAAGATGCCTGGAGAGATATCTTCTCCTTTGGGTTATTTAAAAGGGATTATTTAATTCAAAGGGATACACGCACCCCTATGTTTATAGCAGCATTATTTATGACCACCAAATTATGGAAGGAGCCCAAGTGTCCATCAGTAGATGAATGGATAAAGAAGTGACACATATAGTGGAATATTGAGCAGCCACAAAAAAGAATGAAATCTTGCCATTTGCAACAACAGGGATAGAGTCACAGAGTATAATGCCAAGCAAATAAGTCAGTCAGAGAAAGACCAAATAACACATGATTTCCCTCACATATGGAATTTAAGAAACAAAACAAATGAGCAAACCGGGGGTTGGGGGGGAGAAAAAGATAGACAAACCTGAAACAGACTCTTAACCATAGAGAACAAACCGATGGTTACCAGGGGGAAGGGGGTGGGGGGATGGGTAAAACATGGGATGGGGATTAAGGAGTGCACTTGCTATGATGAGCGCTGGGTGACGTATGGACTTGTTGAATCACTATATTGCACACCTGAAACTAATCTAACACCGTAGGCGAACCATATTGGAATTTTGGCAAAGTGATTATTGCCACTTTTTAAGATAAGAAAATAGCGATCCTTCTTGTTCGTAGCTGATGAACAAAACTCCAGGAAGTGATTTTTACACAGGTTTTTAACAAACCCAACTACACCCAATAAACTTTCTTCCCAACTGAGGCAGCCAAGAGAATATTTTGAGCAAAAATCAAAATTCCAGAGACATTTCTGAGGGTGCAATAAATATCATTAAGCCAACAGCTCTATTCTATTCTATGGAATGATCCTAATTTTCTAAAAAAAAAAATAAAAAAAAAATAAGTATACATACAGGTTATTCCTCTGCTTTGATTGCCAGGGCCTATCCCCTGACACACCTGTTCATCCTTCAAAACCCGGCCAAGAAGTCACCTTTTCTGGAAAGCCTCCCCTACCGTTGTCCCTCCTCCAAACTCAAGGAAGTTATATACTCCTCCTCCTCCGTGGTTGGAACATCTGATTGTTATATGGATCACCAAATTATAATTTATTGTTTCCTTTGTAAGATCCTTGAGGGCAGGGAGAATGTCATATTTACATCTAGATTCCCTGAACTTAGCAACTGGCATATCATAGAGTAGTCAGTAAATGTTGGTTGAGTTGAAAACTGAATGGTAGCAGAGATTGTTTTCTTGTGAATCTAATCATATGAAGTCTCACAATGATATAAGATGGCTTCATCTTTGGTTATATATTTGACAAATTGCATTTATTAAAAAGATTAAAATTACATGAAATCAGAGTGTCCTGGAACATCCTAGACATATGGCCATATGGCTTTAAAGTTGTATAATACCAGCAGCTTGGACCTATTTAATTTGACAAAGTGAGGTGCTCATTGGCATTTGAAAGAAATGTCAGACAACATCATAGGGATAGGGGTGGGGGGGGGGAGTTGTTTCAATTAATTTCAGTTGCCAAAGGGAAGTGACTCATTTCCAAGTGATTTGTTTTGACTCTGATATTATTTTCCTAGCACAGATCTGGTCTTACATCTTCTAGTAATTGGTTTAATACCATGGGGTGTTAATTTAGCCCCTTTTCACATATGCACGGAAGAACTCATTGCTAAAATATAAGAAAAGACTTGTTTTAAGTATTTGCTAATTAAAGAACTAGATTCTCCTAGTGTCAAATTAGGTTCTCGGGGAAATCAGGGGGACTATTAGTACAGAATTACTTCGAAAGCAGTGAAAATTGAGGGGTTCAACCAGTCTGGAGTATGAAAGAATAGGGGCAATGGTGGGAATTTAATCTTCCCATGCTGGAGAGATAACACCTGAAGTATTTTTTTTTTTAATGTTTATTTACTATTGACAGAGAGAGAGAGAAACAGAGCGTGAGTGGGGGAAGGGCAGAGAGAGAGGGAGACACAGAATCTGAAGCCAGATGCAGACTCCGGGCTCCGAGCTGTCAGCACAGAGCCCGACACAGGTCTCAAACTCACAAACGGCGAGCTCATGACTTGAGCTGAAGTGGGACGCTTAACCGATAGAGCCATCCAGGCTCCCCTTATATAACACCCGCAGTATTACAGCATTTCATTCATTCATTTATTCATCCCACAAGCTTATATTGAGGCTCACCGCAAACATCGCAGTGGCTATGGCACATAATAGTATCTTCCAAAAGGTGCTGGAAAGCATGTCCCCGAAGCTTGACAAATGAAATGCCCTTCTGTACGAATTCGACTGAATGTCTAACTTATTTTGGTTGTTGAGGCATCAAATGAGTTATAATTGGGGTCTTAGAAGGATGGTCAACCTAAAGCGAAACTCAATCCCATCTGAACTGGATTAACCCTGATATTATATCCTGAATTGTATATTTCGCTGCAGACTGGACTTCATGTACAAAGAAGCACAGGTGTTAACAAGATTTGCGTGTGCAGAATTCAAACCCCACTGATTGGTTTTTGTTTGTTAACGAGCGGTACCCTCAGCGGTACCCAGTATGAGAAAAATAGGCAATGAAGTGTCTAGAATCTGGCTCCCTTGGGCTTCATCCTTTGTTTTCAAGAACCTCAGAATCAGATCATCAAATGTGGGTATTCATCTGAACCAACAAGCTACCATATAAAAACGCTAATTTTGTATCCGTTATACCTGCGAGGCACCAAGGATGCCAAGAAGCATAAGCTACGATCTCTGTCTTCACTGGGCTTATAGATTCTCAAAAGGCAGAATATGTGTATAAGAAGATAAAGAAGCACATTGGAGACACATGCAACATGCTGACTCTAACAGAATATTTAGTCCACACAGTCTATATAGACTATAAGTTCAGGACTGGAGAGTCTGGTTGGGGAGAACGGAGGAAGGAGAACTTGACAAAGGCCTTGAAAAGGGGAATTTAGGAATTTAGGGGTGGGAGCAGGGGAGGGCCCGGCAGGGTGCTGGAGAGCAATGAACAGGCTGCTTTTGCTTCTTTCCGAGGGTGTTATGGAACAGAGTTTATTAACTGGAACCTGATGTCTGATTTGAGCTGTGGTATATGTACTATTTGGCCTGAATTTAGTTTGGATATTGAAAAACAGGTAGACGTCACATCGAAATCTGGATTTGGGGGCTGGGTGGCTCAGTCGGTTAAGCATCCGACTTCGGCTCGGGTCATGACCCCACAGTTCGTGGGTTCGAGGCCCACGTCGGGCTCTGTGCTGACAGCTCAGAGCCTGGAGCCTGCTTCGGACTCTCTCCCCGAGTCACCACAGAGCCCGACGCGGGGCTCGAATCCACGAACTGCGGGGTCATGACCTGAGCCGAAGTCGGACGCTTAACCGACTGAGCCACCCAGGCGCCCCCCAAAGTTTTTTTTACTCTGGATTCTTCATATTCTTGGAAAAACTGGCAAGTCTGGTAGCAATAGGTCTGTGTTCCTGGAAGGCAACATCAGTCTGGAGCTGAATCACAGTTACCAGCCCCACCCCCACCCCCCCAGAGCAGAGTGGGAGTTTTCCTGGATGCAGTCCCAACCTGGCCCATTTGCTTACCAGCATTTTATCTGTCCACTTTTGCTGGGTTACGCTGTGGTAACAAACACTCCCGCCAGCCCCCGCCCCAAATCTCAGTGGTTCACAACGACCAAGCCTTATGTCTCACCCTTAACACATCAGCTGTGGTTGGTTGTGGCCGTGTTCTGTGTGTCTCCTTCCTTCTGGGATCCAGGCCGAGGAAACGGCACCTTCCTAGGAGGTACTAGTCTTTTTTTTATTTTATTTATTTATCTATTTATTTTTTTCAACGTTTATTTATTTTTGGGACAGAGAGAGACAAAGCATGAACGGGGGAGGGGCAGAGAGAGAGGGAGACACAGAATCGGAAACAGGCTCCAGGCTCTGAGCCGTCAGCCCAGAGCCCGATGCGGGGCTCGAACTCACGGACCGTGAGATCGTGACCTGGCTGAAGTCGGACGCTTAACCGACTGCGCCACCCAGGCGCCCCTAGGAGGTACTATTCTCAGCAGAAAGATGGCAGAACCACGAAATGGCTCTTAAAACCTTTGCTCAGACGTAGCCTGCGTCACTCCCTCTGAGTGCATTTGGTCAAAGACTGTCACGTGCTAAGCCTGTGTCAGTGGTTTGGAAAAATAAAACCCTTTCACAAGGAGGTTCAGTGACTCCTTGGGAACGTATAACACAATCTTGAACAGCATTTGGATTAACTTCTCCGCTGACGAGAAGACATTTTGGACTGAGGGGTAGGAGTGAGAAGAACCAGGGGCCGAGAAGGCCAGCTCCAAGGCTCCTCACCACCAGCAGGGTTCCCCAGGCACATCAAACAAGCAAACAAGCAAACATCCCCGAGGAAGGCCTGACTCTGGGATGCAGAGCTTACACACGCACCCTCACAAGAAGCATGCGTGACAGAAGCTAATAGGGGAGGAGGAAGGGGTTGGATCCCTTTGCTCCCGTCTTTATTTACAGCAAAGGACAGAACACTTTGTCACCTTGGAAACAGCCGACAAAGGCAGCGTGTAAAGCTCTGAGAAATCCCTGTCTGCTCTCTCCGAGGTGACCGGGGCTAAGCACCGGGGTGGGGCACTCGCCCCTGGACTGCCCTGGGTCTTGGGTATTGTGTAGTCAGACAGGTTGCTCTAACTGGGAGAGAAAGCTGTTTGGCCTTTGATGGCCACAGCTGACCACATAATATGTACCTCCTTGTCTTTTGTACTCAAAAGACAACCCTGCTGACAGAGGAGAGGGTGGCCACAGTGTTCGAACCTATGACCCACGCCGGGGCCGGGCCGGTCTCTCTGCGGTACGGCTATGCTTTGCAAGTCTTGTGTTGCAGTCAGTGGTTTCACAGCCTGTACTGCTCTTACGCCGAATAAACCATAACAACAAAGTCGGGGAGACGTCGCCATCATTCCCAAAGGTCACCTGTGCGTCCCTGCTCGCGTATGTATAGTTACTAACCTCCGCTTACCTTCGCGGGCTAAGTTGCATAAACACTGCAGGAGTGAAATTCTTCACGAAGCCGCCTGTGCTTCTGTCACGGGCCCGGAGGAGACTCTAAATGAACCAGAAGATTGATCACACTCGGTGCCGTGTCAGCGTCGAGACTTGTGATGCCTCATGCCAGGGTGATGCTACTCTAGCACCGTCAGAATACTCTTGGCCTTTGAAATTGGGTGTTAAACTTCTCGGACTTTCTGGCTGTGATCACGATATGTCAGGCAACAGCATGCAGGGAGGCTAGCCCAGCACATCGTCAGCCCCAGCACATAGCACCTGTGTGCCTGAGGCCATTCCCATGTGACGTCATAAGTTATGGCACATTTTTTTTTTTTTTTGCATTTTGCTGGAGAAAACATTTCATTTTGTTCAAGATTAACCATCATTGAGCTCCAAACTCTATAATACATTCCAGTCCATTTGAATACTAAACGTCAGAGTATTTACATGTCTCCACGTATAATGTTGTCTAACAGCAATGACAACAGATCAAAGGAACCTGAACTTTGATTTCGGCTCAGCCATTTATGGGATCATAGGCATGTCATTTATTCCTTTATAAAAAGAGTGAACTAGAATAAAGAAGAGGCAGCAAACATATGGCTAATGTGCCATTCCTCCCAACAACTTTGCCGCGGCAGACATGACTGATCAATCATGGCCCTGATGATTACCAACCCTGGAATGATCTGCAGGATCCTCTTGAGTACAGAGTTCCAGGCAGCTGCTCCCAGCCCTGGGAACTGACACTCAAATTGGAATCTACACACAGGTCTTAATCCCAACAATCTACAAGGCAGGGAGATAGCTTGTAAAAGTGCTCATCCGTGTTGTACAAATTTTTTTTTTAAATTTTTTTTCAGCGTTTATTTATTTTTGGGACAGAGAGAGACAGAGCATGAACGGGGGAGGGGCAGAGAGAGAGGGAGACACAGAATCGGAAACAGGCTCCAGGCTCCGAGCCATCAGCCCAGAGCCCGACGCGGGGCTCGAACTCATGGACCGCGAGATCGTGACCTGGCTGAAGTCAGACGCTTAACCAACTGCGCCACCCAGGCGCCCCCCGTGTTGTACAAATTTAAGGTGTTATACAAATTTAAGATTATCACAGAGAATTTGTGCAGATTGTGTTCAGAATATATGGGGTGCTGATGACGGTGTGTGACTTGCCAATGCCATCCATAGTTATATTCTAATAGCACATACTAAGCGCTCCTGGCGTCTTTAAGTGAGCACATACTATGAAAGTGGTTTCTAAATACAAAGCAAGGACCACCTTGGACTGCCTGGGAAACCATCAGGAAGACATGCTGACTTGGGTTTAAAAAAATTTTTTTTTTTAGTGTTTGTATTTATTTTTGAGACAGAGCATGAGCAGGGGAGGGGCAGAGAGAGAAGGAGACACAGAATCTGAAGCAGGCTCCAGGATCCAGGCTGTCAGCACAGAGCCCGACGCGGGGCTCGAACTCACAGACCGTGAGATCATGACCTGAGCTGATGGTGGACGCCCAACCGACTGAGCCACCCAGGCGCCCCCATGCTGGCTTGGGTTTGAAGCCTGGCTTCACTTTTTACTGTGTGAGCACTGGGCTGTCGCTCAGCCTCTCTGAGCCTCAGTTTTCTCATCTGTGAAGCGGGCTTCCTAACTTTTTCTTAGGGTTGTGGCAAAGTTTAAGTGAGTTAACATGTACAAATTTTAAAAAGCAACAACCACGATTCATAAGCCGTGCTCTATAAATGTTAGTTCCTGCGGCTGAAAAACGGGCTTAGGACGAGCACTCCAGGAATCTTTCCTCACTGTCTATTTTAGCAAAAGATTGATAACCGTAAGAGTCAGAAAGCACTTTCGGTCAGAAAGAACATTTTTTTAGCGCCAGCGATAAGGACCGGCGCTGAGATCACCGTCTTCCTTTAAAACAAAAGCGCACAGGCCCTCCCTCTGTGAGATTTGTCTCTTTTACCCAAGGAGAGGCTGCAACTTCTTTTATGTAAAAGAAAATTTCAAGGGAGTGATAACTCAAAAGCTGCTGTTATTCAATAAGGGGAAAATGCTGACCCCGGTAACTTCCAACTCTGCAAAGGTTTGAAACCGTCATATGATGCATGCACAGCGCTTGATCCCATAGATGAGAGCGGTGCAAATCCCCCGGGGAATGTCTGTGCCACGTCTCAGACCGATCTGCGTCGGAGTCCCAAGCACCTCGACTGGAAGGTTTCTAGTGCTCAAAACCTGGACGTTTCTGCTGTTTCCACCCCAAAGATTAGAATTCCTTTTGAAGCTGTAAACGTTACAGTTTTCTTCTGCCTCCACTACCCCTCACCTTTCTGCCTCCCCTTTGCCAAGTTTATTATCAGCCCACACTTTTCTTTGTATTTGGAGAGCAAAGCCATTCAATGACGGCGGGAGGAAATTTTGATGGTGCGAACTGTATAAAGCGGGTTAAAATGACTACTGTGTAATTTAGTTAAAAAATCTATTTGGAGTAGCTTGAATAAAGCTTGCTTTCGTGGGCGCCCATTTTGGAAGCCAGACTTTTCAACTTCCCCAAAAGCAACGATCTGCTGTGGGTCAACCGCTGATGAAGAATCCTAAGGTCCAGAAGTATCTGTTCAGTAGGTAGGCTTTCCTGAAGATTAAGGGAAGTCATTCTTGAGCCTTTTCTTGGACAAATGTGCTTTTTTTTTTTAAATGCAAGTGAATTGGGGCGCCTGGGTGGCGCAGTCGGTTAAGCGTCCGACTTCAGCCAGGTCACGATCTCGCGGTCCGTGAGTTCGAGCCCCGCGTCGGGCTCTGGGCTGATGGCTCGGAGCCTGGAGCCTGTTTCCGATCCTGTGTCTCCCTCTCTCTCTGCCCCTCCCCCGTTCATGCTTTGTCTCTCTCTGTCCCAAAAATAAATAAACGTTGGGGAAAAAAAATTAAAAAAAAAAGAAATGTCTTAATTTTTCTATCCTCATAAAAGTAGCGTAAACTCAGAAAAAATGGAAGCTGCTTTGTTGTCGATAAATATGAATATATCTAGACCCATCAAGGAAGCAGCAAAGTGAGGCTTTTTTTTTCGACCTTTTTATGAAATTAGAACAAAATGCAAGGCCAGTAGCATGCAAGCCTCAAGCCACAAAGTGTTCATTACTTTCTTAAAAGCATATAGTTTTTCTTTTAATTGTGGTCTCTTCTAAATTATTGTTATGGCAAATGACATAATTGTATACCTAAAAATCATAGCAGAATCACTTTTTTTTAAAGTTTATTTTTGAGAGAGAGAGCGCGCATGTGCAAGCAGGGGACAGGCAGAGAGAGAGACAGAGGATCTGCTCTCTGCTCTGATAGCCGAGAGCCGGATGTGAGGCTTGAACTCAAACTGGGAGATCATGACCTGAGCCAAAGCTGGACACCCATCCGACTGAGCCACCCAGGCGCTCCATAGCAGAATCCCTTATTATTTATTATTATTCTAATGGGTGACTTTTATATATGTTTTTGAAGTTTTATTTATTTATTTAAGAGAGGCAGAGACAGTGTGAGCAGGGCAGGGGCTGACAGAGAGGGAGAGAGAATCCCAAGCAGGCTCTGTGCTGCCAGTGCAGAGCCCTGGTCAAACCTACAAAACCATGAGATCATGACCTGAGCCGAAACCGAGAGTCAGACGCTTAACTGACTGAGCCACCCAGGCGCCCCACAGCAGAATCACTTTTAAAACAACCATTACTGAATGCAATATGGAGGCTAATTTAAAAATAAACTTAAAGATGTGTGGGTACACATACGTACATACATACATATGCGTATACACACGTGTATATATGCGTATGTTGTATATATACACATATGAAAAACCTCATACCTCTGCAAGTTGGAATAATGCTAAAATACTGTTTATGCATGGGGAAATAGCTATCTCCAATTAGTCCCTTCTGCTTATAGAGACTCGCGGAAGTAGGAGTTGTGAGAAAGAAGAAAAGAAACACAGATATTTTAAATCCTCATTATTGTTTGTTGCTAAAATGTGAGGCTTATAATGATGGCCTTTGTTTTTGTTTTTTTTTTTTTTTTTTTCAGAGCACCTCACTGTGTCTGGATGAGCAAAGGCAGGGCAGAATGGAGTCCAGAGGGTGTTGGAGTGAAGTTATGCTGAATTCGTGATAGAAAGCGAATGAGAAAAGGACGTAACTGCCATTAGGGGGCCCATGGATTACTTGGGTTGTTGTGAGGCTGACAAGAGAGGAAAGCCTGGGAATGATAGAAGTGAGATCTAGAGGTCTGCCAGACCAGGGCTTAGGGCCAGAAGTGACCATGAGAACAGTTGCTTCCAGAAATTTGCAATCTTATATTGAGGGAAGTGGAAGGATAGGCGCTGTACCTAGCGAAAAGTGGAGTTAGATAATTCTATTTAAATCCCAGAGAATCAGAACTTCTGCAGACAAATACACCCACTTATGTTTGTTTAAGCATTGAATCAAGTCTGGAGAACGTGTACCAAACTATCTCAGTCATAACCACAGCTCGTTTCTGGAGATTCTATTTCATTAGGTTTGGAATAGGGCCCCTGAATATGTCTATTTAAAGGTTTATTCCAGAGAGTTACCAAAAACTGATGTGAGAAATGAAAGACCTAAATATACACAGACCTGTAAATAACATGGTCATGAACTGGAACATTGAGCTTGTAAAGATGTCAAATCTCCCATATTTGTAAATGACATATCTGATAAGGGTTATCCAAAATCTATAAAGAACTTATCAAACTCAACACCCCCCCAAAACCAAATAATCCAGTGAAGAAATGGGCAGAATACACGAGTAGACACTTCTCCAAAGACGACATCCAGATGGCTAACAGACACACGAAAAGATGCTCAACATCACTCATCATCAGGGAAATACAAGTCAAAACCACAATGAGATACCACCTCACACCTGTCAGAATGGCTACAATTAGCAACACAAGAAACAATAGTTTTGGTGAGGATGCAGAGAAAGAGTAACCCTCTTGCACCGTTGGTGGGAACGCACACTGGTGCAGCCACCCTGGAGAACAGTATGGAGGTTCCTCAAAAAGTTAAAAATAGACCTACCCTACGACCCAGCAATTGCACTGCTAGGTATTTATCCAAGGGATATGGGTGTGCTGTTTCGAAGGGGCACATGCACCCCAATGTTTATAGGGGAGTTATCGACAAGAGCCAATCGACTCTTTCCAAAGTATGGAAAGGGCCCGAATGTCCATCGACTGATGAGTGGATAAAGAAGATGTGGTGTATGCATACAATGGAATATTACTCGAGCATCAAAAAGAATGAAATCTTCTCCTTTGCAACAACATGGATGGAGCCAGAGTGTATTACGCTAAGCAAAATAAGTCAGCCGGATAAGGACAAATACCATGTAATTTCATTCACATGTGGAATTTCAGAAACAAAACAGATGAACATATGGAAGGGGGAATAAAAGAGAGAGAGGGAAACAAACCATAAGAGACTTTTAAAGATAGACAACAAACAGGGTTGATTGAGGGAGGTGGCCGGGAGATGGGCTACATGGGTGATGCGTATCAAGGAGGGCGCTTGTTATGATGAGCACTGGGTGTTGTATGTAAGTGATGAATCACTGAATTCTACTCCTAAAACTAATATTGTACTGTGTGTTAACTAGCTAGAATTTAAATAACAATTGGAAAAGAAAAAAAAAAAAAAGATGTTAACTCCCAAAAGTAATCTAGAGATTTCATCGAAAACCCTCATTTTTTTCAGGAACTCAACAATCTAGTTCTAAAATGTTTGTGCAAACGCAAACAACCCAGAACAGCCATGACGATCTTAGAGAAAAAGAAGAAAAGTCAGAAGATTTTTATACTGTCGGCTATCATGACTTACTGTGAAGCTAAATAAATACAATGGCACAGAGAGAGACAAATTAGATGAATGGAACACAGTAAAGTCCGGAAACCAAGCTGACAACTGGGCCATGACACATGACTTATGATGAAGGTAACCTTACAGAGCGATAGGGAAAGGTTGGTCATTTCCATAAATGGTGTTGAGTAGGTTTGTATCCATCCAAGGGGGGGTGGGGGGTGGGGAAATCAGGTCTCTACCTCACACCACACACAAAAAGTACATTCCACATGGATGTTTGATGTAAATAAGAAAGATTCAACTATAAGGCTTCTAGAAGGTAACATTGGAAAATATTTTTGCGACATGACAGGACCCGTCCCCTCAAACAACAACAAGAACCACCTAGGCCAGGGTGGCCAACCGTTGCGGCTTATCTGGGACTGTTCTTGTTCTTGTTTTAGCATTGACATCTCATGTCTGGGCAACCCCTTAGTTCCAGGCACACTGGAAAGGTTGGTCACCCTACCTAACCTGTGAGTGAAAAGATCGACAAAGTGGACTGCGTTAAAACTAAGAACTTCTGTTCATCAAAATACACCACAGAGAGTGAAAAGGCAAACATTGGGATCGTAGGAGACATTTACAATACATCTAGCCAACAGAAGGTTAGCATACAATGCTGTCCTACAAATCAGCGAGACAATACTAAGATGAGCAAAAACTTTGAAAAGACATTACGCAAAATAGCCCACAAACATACTAAAAGTTACTCGGTCCCGTAAGTCACGAAACAGATGCAAATTAACACCACGGTGAGAAACTGCTGGAGGCTTTCCAAGGGGTCACACATGGGCCGGACAGACTATAAGGAGGATCCAGAGAGATTCAGGATAAAGGTTCTCCTTTTAGCCACATGATGAGGAATCACCAAGGAGTTAACAATAGAATTACTTGGGGGCACCCGGGAGGCTCATAGTCGTGAGATCAAGCCCCACGTTAAGCTCCAGGCCGGCGTGGAGCCTGCTTAAGATTCTCTCTCTCCCTCTGTCTCTCCCCCACTCACACTCATGCTCTCAAAAGAAACGAGAATTATTTTATGGTAATTATTGAACATTAGTTTTTCATCAGTATATGTGATTATTTGTAAGTTGTTTAGCAGACTACAGTTTATGCCGCGGTGAGAGTTTTGCTGTTCTCAGTTAATCCATTTGGTGGTCTTTGTCAAGTCCCGAAACCAAAGAACTAGGTGTCGGGGGTTTTAGAGAGAGGGCCCCACGTAGGAGGAGTTGTCCCCATACACTGTAAGCTTCTCATGCTCACGGCAAGCATACGGACTGAGCAGTTGCCCTTACAGAACGGTGTCCAAGAATCTTTCTGTCTGTGTTGTGTGCACTCCTGAACCAGCACGAGTCGTGTCAGGTGGAAATAAAATGGGGACTGCCAAAACCCAAGGGCAGGCTCTTCTAGGGAAGAATGTGACACTTTTTTAATTTCAGGTTTGTTTATTTATTTTGAGAATGAGGGGGAGGGGGGCGGTGAGCAGGGAAGGGGCCGAAAGAGGGAGAGAGAGAGGATCCCAAGCAAGCTCCACGCTGTCAGCACAGAGCTCCGATGCAGGGCTCGATGTCACCAACCGTGAGATCATGACCTGAGCCGAAAGCAAGAGTCGGACGCTTAACCGACTGAGTCACTCAGGCGCCCCGCGACACTTTTTTTTTTTTTTTTTAAAGTAGTGATGAGGGGCGCCTGGGTGGCGCAGTCGGTTAAGCGTCCGACTTCAGCTCAGGTCACGATCTCGCGGTCCGTGAGTTCGAGCCCCGCGTCGGGCTCTGGGCTGATGGCTCAGAGCCTGGAGCCTGTTTCCGATCTGTGTCTCCCTCTCTCTCTGCCCCTCCCCCGTTCATGCTCTGTCTCTCTCTGTCCCAAAA
>NW_024412436.1:5667365-5672592 GCF_014898765.1 Herpailurus yagouaroundi | reverse complement strand
TTTTTTTTTTTTTTTTTTTTAAGTAGCGATGAGGGGCGCCTGGGTGGCGCAGTCGGTTAAGCGTCCGACTTCAGCCAGGTCACGATCTCGCGGTCCGTGAGTTCGAGCCCCGTGTCAGGCTCTGGGCTGATGGCTCAGAGCCTGGAGCCTGTTTCCGATTCTGTGTCTCCCTCTCTCTCTGCCCCTCCCCCGTTCATGCTCTGTCTCTCTCTGTCCCAAAAATAAAATAAATAAACGTTAAAAATAAAAAAAAAATAAAGTAGCGATGAAAAAGTATCTTAGTGAGGTGATGGAGGGTGAAATAGTGACCAACGAACTCAGCATCCAGTTAGGGACCGATTTTACTGAACCACTGCCTTCGGCCTACGGACGCCACTGTGTGGATTCAAGAAATGTGGCAGTTCCTAGGACAGGGGGACAGGGGAGCAAAGGAGCTAAGTTTCTGAGGAAAGATTGGGTTTCAAGGGAGAGTTCCCATGATTACCGAAAAAGAAAGTTAGGACTCCATAATGACGCCTTTTTTCTTTTTAACCAATTGAAGAATTTCAAACACTTAATGGGGCACGATACTCTAGCCAAACATCCAGCATGGTGTGCCTAGAGGCTTGCGCAGCCCTGGGGGGCCACCTTCTCCTGGCTGGCGGGGACAGCAGGGTGGCTCTGTACAGAGAGGAACAGGAGGGGACACCTTCTGATGGGGTGTGCTGATGTTCTCTGGTGACGATGGCTGGGGCTGCTGTGAACAGGCACTTGGGGATAACCAACGATCATTTGACCTCATTTGCACCCACAGGCCAGTGGGGTCTTGAGACATCGGGGGGGTGTATGATATCCATGTGATTTGCCTGATTTACGGTTTTTTTTTTAATTTTTTTTTAATGTTTATTTACTTTTTTTGAGACAGAGAGAGACAGAGGATGAACGGGGGAGGGTCAGAGAGAGAGGGAGACACAGAATCTGAAACAGGCTCCAGGCTCTGAGCCGTCAGCACAGAGCCCTCCGCGGGGCTCAAACTCACCAGCCGTGAGACCGTGACCTGAGCCGAAGTCGGACGCTTAACCGACGGAGCCACCCAGGCGCCCCACGTTTGTTTGTTTTTTTTTTTTTAAACACAAGAAAAATGATTCAATTTACATTATATAATAAGACCCTCACTTATTTTACATTACTAGGAAATACGATATTCCAAGTAAGCCAATTTTCCAAATGATTGAAATAGTCCTTTAAGATTATAACATTGTAATCTTTCTGATGGAAAGACTGCCAAAATACACCGCACTTTGGTAACGTTCCTGAACAGAGGAAAAAGACAAATTGAATCATTCCTTAGCATCTGCAGGTCAGAAGCACGGATTGCTTTTTGTGCCGTAGTATGGTAAGGCCCCGGGATCTGACGGACACAGGGCTCCACTCTCCCAAGATAAATTGTGCCCTTTATGCCATGCTTTCTGAATACTTCTGTCCACTTCTGGTACTTTTTCTCTCTTCCACAGTTAATTGATTATCCATAGACACTTCTGGCTTCTCCTGGGGAGACCATTTCTAAGAACCTACTTTAAACTCGTCATCCTTTTAATTTGATGTCTAATCTGCTCTGGATGTAGAAACCACACGGTTCTTGTGAAAATTCTCTCTTAAAAAAAGCCACGCACACAAAAAATTGCCTTCTAACTTCTGACACAGGGCCGGAAAGGTTTGCCGAGGAATGAAGTGCAAGTCTTTAAGATGGTCATTTTGTCTATTTGGAGGCATTTTGAATTAACTTTTGGTGTTGGCTGTGTTGCCCCAAATTGAAGTTACCGGATAAGGGATTTCCAGAGAAGTGGTTTCACTGCACATATAATTGAGATCCGGGGGAGAGGGTAGCCCACTGTCTTACCCTGAGCAACATTATCCTTTTCATTTTATGGAAATTGTAGTTAATATTTGGAATTAATTAGATTGTGCAATCAGTTTCAAAAGCATAATGCAGCGGTGTATAAAATTTAATAATGCGTAAAACGTTATGGAAATTTAAAATTTGAGGGCCTAGATGAAATTCAAACATGAATTTTGTATGAAGAAGTGAAACAAAATAGTTTTGTTAGAGTAATTTGCTTTATTACAAGGGAAAACATCCACAGCATCATTTAAATACTATACCATTCATCACATGCAATGCTTCCCAGCAAACTAATTTAAGATAGACTCCAGACTCGATAAATATCAAAAGGGGATATCACTGTCCTGCCTCTGCCTGTTTTTCTTTTGAAGACCAGCAGGCTTAGTAAAAACAGATTTTCTAAAATAAGCATTATCATATACAGAGAAGACTGGAAATCATAAATGATGTGAGCAACTTCCCTTGATTATGACAGGAAGCCTGCATATGTAATCTTTGTAGCGAATAAACATCTTCAATTTCTAGTATTATATCATCCAATTCCAGGAAAACATTATCATAATATGAAATAGATGAGAAAGTAAATAGCAATCAGAACTCTCTGGCAGTGAGAAATACTGGGTTTTTTTCTCTCTCCTGAGTTGGGGCAGCCTGGCTTAGTAAGAAAAGTTGATGTAAGATGGTCCTGGGTTCAAATCTCAATGCCTGTGTGACTTTGGACAAGTTACTAAATTTCTCTCAATCGTAGTCCCTCTGAACATCATGCAACGCAAATGACCCTTCCCTAGGATGGGTAATATTTTAAAAAAAAATTTCTCTAAACGTTTATTTATTTTTGAGAGATTTGAGAGACCGAGCGCGAGGAGGGGGAGAGGCAGAGAGAGAGGGAGACACAGAATCCAAAGCAGGCTCCAGGCTCACAGAGCCCGACGTGGGGCTCGAACCCACGAACCGCGGGATCATGACCTGAGCAGAAGTCAGCTGCTCAACCGACAGAGCCACCCAGGCGCCCAGGACAGGTAATATTTAAATAAGGTAGTATACATTCAGCGCATTCCTTCACCCTACATCCCCTCCACTCACGGGAGGTCCTGGTTGTCTCCTTCCTCTGCTTCCTCCCGGAGCCTCTGAATGACTGACTCCCTGGCCCCAATTCGAGAGGGTTAGGAGTCAGATTTATCTACTTTGAGACTGCCTGGTCTACACGCACTACATACCGTGTACTTAACCCACACTCGTGAGTGCTCTATAACCTAAAATTTTCTCGAGGGAAGGAATTGTAGTTTTTATCTCTGGAGATGATACCTACGGAACTGAAGTAAAATAAACGAGAAATAGCTCGCAAAATCCCAGTTTGCTCTCTCCCTATTCCTGCTTATCCTAACTTGCGCTGCTCTTGTGTCACTGGCTCGTGCCCCGCCAAGCCATGCAGGTCTGGTCTCTGAGGGCATTTCTGGGGACCTTGAGGGTATGTCCCACGCTCCTACTGCCACCTGCAATGGTAGCTGCCCTGAGACCACACCGTGATCCCCAGGGCACTCAAGTCTCTTGCCTGCGGTGAAATGGTTGAGCGACCAGCACAATGGGATGGATCTCAGATCTGGCTGACGCCAGAGCTCAGCCCCTTTAATCCGGCTGATCACTTACCCACCGCATCCATTTCATACCTTTTCGTGAACTTATGCTTCCCTCTCCAAGCACTGCGACTGCTTTTGGTTGGTGCTGCTGGCCCCTTTCCAGCCCTGCAGGTTTTGATTTGCCAGAGTTGGGCAGAGTTCTCTCTCTCCCCTGCATGAAACTTTCTCAGAGAGGTACCAGGGCTCCCTGTGTCTCGATTTCCTATAGAAAGCTTAAATCACATAAAATGTGATGAGGTTTTGGGCTGATGATGGGGGGTCTGGAGCCGATGCCCGAGAAAGAATTCTTGAAGACGTCTTTGGTGCAAAAGGTGATTTTATTAAAGCATGGGGACAGGACCCGTGGGCAGAAAGAGCTGCACTGGGGTCCTGAAGAGTGGCTAGTTGTTGGGGCGCCTGGGTGGCGCAGTCGGTTGAGCGTCCGACTTCAGCCAGGTCACGATCTCGCGGTCCGGGAGTTCGAGCCCCGCGTCGGGCTCTGGGCTGATGGCTCAGAGCCTGGAGCCTGCTTCTGATTCTGTGTCTCCCTCTCTCTCTGCCCCTCCCCCGTTCATGCTCTGTCTCTCTCTGTCCCAAAAATAAATAAAAAATGTTGAAAAAAAAATTAAAAAAAAAAAAAAAAGAGTGGCTAGTTGTATACTATGAAGTTGAGGGAGGTAAAGTCAAAAGGGAAACCTCCAGAGGGACTTTGATATGCTAAAGGAAACTCCTAAGATACCTGAGGACTTGCTATTGTCAAGCTAAGGTTGTTTTTCCCTCTAGCAAAACGTTAGTTAGCATTAAGACCGTAGTAAGTTCCCGGAGAAATGTTTGACCCTGCATTTGCCTCAAGTATTTGTCAACGGGCTGCAGGTTACAAGGAAATTTAATTTTACCTGCCATTTCCTTCTCTCCATATCACTATGGAGGGGTGATGTTGGGGCTCCAGGAAACAGTTTCTGGAGATTAGGCTTTTGATAAGATTGCCCTTTTCTCGCCATTTACTAAGATATTTGTAAACTGATGGAGGCCCACGTCCTGGATGACTGTGATCTCTATCAGGTAACCATTTGTTTTCTTTCCTTTCCTTGGTCCTTGGGCAGCCAGGAGGGCCTGAGGAATGTCACACACCTCCCACCTGGAGAGGGCCGGGGCGCTAGCTTGCACTCTGTCCCCAGCCCGCCCCACGCTCCCTCATCAAAATGGTCTTAAAAAAAATTTTTTTTTAATGTTTATTTATTTTTGAGAAAGAGAGAGAGAGAGAGAGAGTAGGGGAGGGGCAGAGAGACAGGGAGACACAGAATCCAAAGCAGGCTCCAGGCTCCGAGCTGTCAGCACAGCTGACTCGAACACGGGAGGCTCGAACCCACGAGCTGCGAGAAAAGCTGTCAGTACAAGAATCATTTGGGATTGTTTTTTCCCCAGAAGTTACCTTAGACCTTTAAGCAAACAGGTGTATGCTGATCCATCTCACTCTGCTGGATATGTCCAGACACAGCTATGGCATGCAGTTTGGACTCAGTCTGAGGAGTCCAACTCACTTGATCGTAGTGAGAGTAGAATGGGTATTATGGTTAGTTTACATTTCTGGTCAAGTAATAACAGGGGAAACGCCTTTTGTATTAAAATCTTTTATGCTTGGGAATGCAAGCTGGTGCAGCCACTCTGGAAAACAGCATGGAGGTGGCTCAAAAAACTAAAAATAGAACCACCCTACGACCCAGCAATT
>NW_024412436.1:5657715-5667355 GCF_014898765.1 Herpailurus yagouaroundi | reverse complement strand
GGTGGCTCAAAAAACTAAAAATAGAACCACCCTACGACCCAGCAATTGCACTACTAAGCATCTATCCAAGGGATGCAGGTGTGCTGTTTCGAAGGGACACAGGCACCCCCATGTTTATAGCAGCACTATCGACAAGAGCCAGAGTATGGAAAGAGCCCAAATGTCCATCGATGGATGAATGGACAAAGAAGATGTGGTGTATATATATACACTGGAGTATTACTCGGCAATCAAAAAGAATGAAATCTTGCCATTTGCAACTACGTGGATGGAACTGGAGGGTATGATGCGAAGTGAAATTAGTCAGAGAAAGACAAAAATCATATGACTTCACTCATATGAGGACTTTAAGAGACAAAACAAATGAGCAGAAGGGAAGGGAAACAAAAATAAAAACAGGGAGGGGGACAAAACAGAAGAGACTCAAAAATATGGAGAACAAACTGAGGGTTGCTGGAGGGGTTGTGGGAGGGGGGATGGGCTAAATGGGTCAGGGGCACTAAGGAATCTACTCCCTAAATCATTGTTGCACTATATGCTAATTTGGATGTAAATTTAAAAAAATAAAAAATAAAATTAAAAAACCTAAATAAACATTAAAAAAATAAAAAACAAAAAAATAAAATCTTTTGTGCTTATGATCTTGTCATTCTCTCTTTGTAATTTAGTTTTTATTTTATCCATTTCAAAGTAGGTTGCTAGTTGCATACAAGTTCATAATTGTTATAGCGTCTTTATGGGTTAGCCTTCTGTCATCATGTATTTTTATTTCTTTTGCCTTAAATTCCAATTTTTGTGATAACAATATTGCTAAATAGCTTTCTCATAAAGGACTTCATTATTTGTTTTCTTCTAGAACTTTTCTTTTTCTTTTTTACCCTTAACCATGGGGAATTGATCCTGGTCTAAGTTTGAGGTACAGACCTAATTTTGAGAGACAAAAAGCATGGGGGCGGGCAGACAAAGAGGGAGATGTGGAATCTGAAGCAGGCTCCAGGCTCTGAGCTGTCAGCACAGAGCCCAACGCGGGGCTAAAACTCAGTGACCATGAGATCATGACCTGAGCTGAAGCCGGATGCTTAATAGACTGAGCCACCCAGGCGCCCCCTGATATGGGTGATCTTCTGAATATACGGGTAAGTGAAAAAAGCAAGGTGCAAAAACAGTATATATAAGGTATCTTTTGTGTAAGAAAAAGAGAGAGGGGTGCCTGGGCAGCTCAGTCAGTTAAGCATCCAACTCTTGATCTCTGCTCAGGTCTTTACCTCAGGGTCATGAGTTCAATCCCCGTGTTGGGCCCCATGCTGGCTATGAAGCCTACTTGAAAAAAAAAAAAAGGAGAGAAATAAAAATCTAGATAGCTGCAAAAAGAGATGTTCGAAGAGATGTTACAATTTAATGTAAATGGTTTCTTAAAGAGGAGAAGTAGGGAAAGAGGTGAATATGGGGATTCTCCCTGTATCCTAAAATGCTATAGTTTTGAGTTATGATTTTGGTATGATCTGTCTATAGAAGATGATTTATGTAAGATTTATGTAAAATAAAATTATAACAAAACCTACCAGATACAAAAGGGGCGTGTGTGTGTGTGTGTGTGTGTGTGTGTGTGTGTGTTCTGTTTCTTCCCCTTTGTGGCACTAAAAATCCAAGCACCACTGCCTGCTTCTGGGCCTCCTGTACCCTAACAGGACTCATGGTTTGTATTTTTGTGCTCTTCCTGATTCGTGGAAATAATAACTGCTTTTGAGCCCATTTCTTTTGGGTTTTCAGTCTTTGCATTTTATCTATAATTGCTATATATCCATAGCAGAGGAAATGCTTAGATATGTGAATCTGCGCCTGGGTGGCTCACTCGGTTAAGCGTCCGACTTCGGCTCAGGTCATGATTTCACAGTTGGGGAGCTCGAGCCCCGCATCGGGCTCTGGGCTGACAGCTCAGAGCCCGGAGCCTGCTTCGGATTCTGTGTCTCTCCCTTTCTCTCTGCCTCTTCCCCACTTGCGCTCTGTCTCTCTCTCTCTCTCCCAAAAATAAATAAACATGAAACAAAAATTTTAATGCTGCCAAATAAGTCATGATGCAATGCTTTGTTACACATCCTTTGTAAGATGCATCTTGATTTCAAAGATATTAAACAGTGAAAAAATGTGCATCTCAAGGTAGATAAAATAAGAGGTATAGATATAGACCTGCAAGACAAAAAGTTCGAATGAGATGTGTACTCATCTCAAGATGTTTCAAAAACCAAAAAGAAATATGTTTGCCTAGAGTGGTGCCAAGTACCCGGCAGGTACCCGAAGAAGACTCATGAGAGAGTAAAGTCTTCCCGCATGACATTGGATGGTCACTAAAATACGGGATGAGGTATGAAAAAATTGTTTTGAAAAAAATTGTTAAGCGTAGACCATGTTCAGCCCTTGAGCTATACCATTAAGTGTAAAAAGATAACAAAAAATAATGACAAGATAGACCACTCCTTGAATAGTTTATACTTTAGTGAAAGAGACAAATGTAACAAACACGGTCTGACATTAGAGGAGAAAGCAGGACTGAAGGTGTAGATTTGGGGGTTGTCTTCAGAGAGCTAACAGCTGAAATTGTTGGGCTTGGTAATGACATCCAACAGGTTTGCAGCAATGAGGCGAGGGGCAAGGGCAAATCCTTGGAGAGTGCCTATATATATTAGATGGGAAGGAAAAGAGGATCCAATGAAGAAAACCAAGACATGGTTAGCGAGATAACAGGAGAAACTGGAGAGTAATTTGTAACTGAAGCCAGAGTTAGAGAGATGGTTTAAGGCGGAAGGAAAAATCACCATTGTCAAATTGCCGAGGAATTGGGGAGGATGAGGAGTAAAGATGTTATCAGATCTGGCAGTTAGGAGGTCATCAGTGACTTTCAATAAAGTAATTTCAGGCAAATGATTGGAGCAGATGTCAGACTATAATGAGTTGATGAGTAAACGCAGGAAGAGTTTATCTAGAAAAGCTTATGAGAAAGGATAGGAAGAGGCAGAAGAAAACAGGAAGGGCAGAAATGGAATCAATGAATACAGGAAAACATAGGCACCGAAGCTCATGGAAACAAAGCAAAGGGCTAAATGTCTAGAGGTTAGGAGGAAGGCAGGATGGGGAGGCAGATGGCAGTCGAGGCAGGGAGCAAATGTGGGGGCCTAGAGAGGAAAGGCAGAGAGGATATGGGATCAGGCAATCTTTCGTTCAATTCCTAGCTCTGTCCCTTACCGTATGAATTTGGGCAAGTTGCTTAACCTCAGCCCTTCAGATATTAAGGACGAAGACCCAGAAAGAAGACAGTCCCCAAACATTCCTATAGTAAATAGGATACATTTCTTAGAGGTTTTTTTTTTTCTTCTTCTTATTTTTTTAATGTAGGCCGATGACATAAGTCCAAAGCATAATTCTAGGAAAGAAGTCTACAAGGGGACAAAATGATGTATTTCAAGTGCACAGCTTTCTGACAGTTTGGCTTTTAAGAGTATCTAGGGTAGAATTACAAATGGATTTCATCCCGTATGCCAATGCTGATGAGATGCCAGTGACTGCCCACAGCACCGGTTGGGCAGAATCGTGCTTGAGGCAAGAGTCTCGGCTCAGCATAAGCAAGGGCTGTGGATTAAAGAAGCTGGCCAGAGGCTTGGAAGGGATAGGAGTAAGAGGAGTGGCATGAATTTGCTGACCATGAACCAGAGGGGGAAAATGGGCTATGTATCCATCAGATAGTTTTGCGTTAATGATATTGAGCTTTTTGATAAGTATTGACTTGTTAAAAACTTCAGTGTACATTCTCTGATACCATGTTTTCAAATGAAACCTCATCTTAAACTCCACCATAGGCAAGGTTGGTTTTCATCCCACTTAAGGGCTTCATGAAACATGGCTTGAAAGCCTCTGCTATAATGAGTTTAGAGTAATTAGTTACAAAATACATCCCCAGGTCACTAAACAAATTAATATCCTCTATCAGAATGATCATCTTTATGAACAGGCAAAATGTTGGAGATGTTTATTAAAAAAAAATGACAATTTTTAATTTAGTCACCCCGGGTAATTACAATCATTAAAATACATCCCCTAGAGTCTGGACTCTTCAGGCTTTAACAAAACTAATATAGAAGCATCAAGAGTTAAGTTCGTTACAAGGGAGAAAGTGCCAGGCCCTGGCTTCTCTTCAGCCTATGGACAAGATCTGATTTGCTTCTTGCTCCTAACATGGCCTGATATCTTGAGAACAAGAGCACCGCATAGCCCAAAAAACCGGCAGGGATTTGGGTCTTGGTATCTGTGTTCCAGACAGCAGGATGGAAAAAAAAGGAGAAAGGAACTTGCTTCTTTTAAGAGCTTTCCCAGAAATCCTATCCAACAACGCCTTAAACTCAGTAGCCAAAATGTAGTCACACGGTCACACCTAGCTGCAAAGGCTTTTGTGGTGCACATTAGCAAGACAGAGTGACACTTGTCATTCATATGTTACTACTGGTAATAAGGAACATCCAGTAACGGTAATATGTCGGCAGATTTACTCAGGTATGAGAGTAAGTCGTGTGTGTGTGTGTGTGTGTGTGTGTGTGTGTGTGTGTGTGTGTGTATGAATAAAATCATATGTATAGATTTTTGTTACACCAGCACAATCAGGATACAGAACCCCCAAAATTCTCTCACTTGCCTAGCCTTTGTAGTTGCACCTTCTCCCACCGTTACCTCCTGACAACCACTGATCTGTTTTCCATCACTATAGTTTTGTGATTTTACGAATGTCATACAAACGGAATCATATAGTAGGATTCCTTTTTGAGACTGCCTTCTTTCATTCAGCGTAATGTCTCTGAGATTCATTGAAGTTGTTTGTGGTATGTTGTATGCGTCCCAAGTTGATTTCTTTTTATCGCTGAATAGCATTCCACGGTATGAATGTACCCCTGCCTGTTTATTCATTCACCTGGGGAAGGACATTTGGATTACATCTAGTTTGGGGCAATTATAATAGAATTGCTATTTGTGCATGTTGTCGTGCGAACATACATTTTCACCCATAGTTTTATTATGGTGAGATTACATACAGGGACATTATTGGTTACTGTTTTCTCTTCCCACGCTGAAATGTAGGAATCTCTAGCAAGCAGCAGACTGTAACAGTTAAGAAAGAGTAAGCTCCTGACCTGTATAGGAATCCCAGGTCTGTTGTTAAAATTTTTTTTAATGTTTATTTACTTTTGAAAGAGGGAGAGAGTACAGGCGCTAACCACGAGTGGGGGAGGGACCGAAGGAGAGGGAGACAGAGAGTTCAGAGTAGGCTCCTCACCACCAGAAGCAGTTTGCTTTTGGCTGACAAGGTCAGCCATACACCTTCCCTGTCCCACCTCGGAGGTACATCGACTTTCCAGCTCTATGTCATAATTTAGTTTGAAGGAATCTTATCTCCTTTCCCTTCCACAGGCTATCCCGCTGATCCATTACACTGATGCTCTCATGCTGATTGGACCCAGTGAGCAAGAAGTAGTAACCACCTTAGGTTTATTGGTAAGACATCGGCGTGTCAGAGGGTGGGAGATAAATCCGGCACAAATTCAGGGGCCTTCTATCTCAGAGAAATTTTTAGGGGTCCAGTGGGACAGAGCACGTCAACAGATCCCTTTTGAGGTAAAGGATAAATTGTTGCATCTGGCCCCTCCTACGATCCAAAAAGAGGCCCGATGCTGAGTGGGCCTCTTTGGATTTTGGGGGCAACGTATTCCTCATTTCCAACCCGTTTCCCAAGTGACTCAAAAAGCTGTTGAATGAGAAGAGTCTGCGACATGTCCAGAGTGCTGTGCAAGCTGCCCTGCCGCTTGGGCCACGTGATCCAGTAGGATCCAGTGGTGCTGGAGGTGGCAGGTCAGGATACAACTGGGAGTCTTTGGGAGGTCCCAACTTGCAGCTCTGACCCTTAGGATTTTATTTTCTTTTTAATTTTTGTATGTTTTTATTTTTGAAAGAGAGAGAGAGAGAGAGAGAGAGAGAGAGTGTATGTGCGGGGAGGGGCAGAGAAGAGAAGGAGACATAGAATCCGGAGCAGGCTCCAGGCTCCCATCTGTCGGCAGAGAGCCCAGCGCAGGGCTTAAACTCATGGACGGTGAGATCCTGACCTGCGCCGAAGTCGGACACCCAACCTACCTGAGCCACCCAGATGCCCCTCCGACCCTTAGAATTTTAGAGCAAAGTCTGACATCCTGTGTGAACTATTCTCCTTTTGAGAAATAGCTCTTGGATTCTACGGGACCTTAGTAGAGACTGAATGCTTAACCATGGGTCACCATATTATCACGAGACCTGAGCTGCTCATTACGGACAGCGTTATCTGACTCATGAGGAGGGACATTACACTGCAAAAGTTATGTGGGGGGCGCCTGGGTGGCTCAGTCGGTTAAGCGGCCGACTTCGGCTCAGGTCATGATCTCGAGGTCTGTGAGTTCGAGCCCCGCGACGGGCTCTGTGCTGACAGCTCAGAGCCTGGAGCCTGCTTCCAATTCTGCGTTTCCCTCTCTGTCTGCCTCTCTCCTGCTCATGCTCTGTCTCTCTCTGTCTTAAAAATAAATAAAACATCAAAAGAGTTACAGGAGTTTTCTAACTTATACAGACAGAAATCTAGGGAACCTGTGTGTGAATGGACATTAAGGGTCTGGGATCATGGTAGAAGGAACATAAAGTGGATTTCTAAACCTCCATGGTTTTCGGTGTAAGCCAATTCCTTGCAACAAATCTCTTTCATATATATGGTTGATCCTTGAACAACATGAGTTTGAAGTACACAGCTCCTCTTATACGCAGATTTTTTTACTGTATAGTACTGTAACTGTATTTTCCGTAAGATTTTATTTTTATTTAATTTTTTTAATGTTTATTTCTGAGACAGACAGAGACAGAGCATGAGCGGGGAAGGGGCAGAGAGAGAGGGAGACACAGAATCTGAAGCAGGCTCCAGGCTCCGAGCTGTCAGCACAGAGCCCGACACGGGACCTAAACTCACAAACCGTGAGACCATGACCTGAGCCGAAGTCGGTCGCTCAACCCGTGCCCCTTTCCGTAAGATTTTAATAGCATTTTCTTTTCTCTAGCTTACTTTATTGTAAGAATGTAGTACCGATATATAACTTAACATAGGCTAGCTAGAACATATAAAATGTTATTTTATATTTATTTATAATACATATAATATATAAAAGTGTTAACTAACCGTTCAACTATTTCTATTATTGGCAAGGCTCCCGGCAACGGTAGGCTGTTAGTAGTTAAGTTTTGGAGGCATTAAGTTTTGTAGGAATTTGTAGGAATTTGGACTTTTGCAAATTTGGACAGGTTGCCATCCTCAACCCTGCCTTGTTCAAGTGTCAACTGAATAATGAAAGTCATTATATATATTTCTCCCATTGGTTTTGTTTCTCCGGAGAACCCTAATACAGGCAAGTTATGTAACATCTCTGTGCCTCAATTTCCCCATCCTGGAAAATTGGGATAAATGGTTTCTACCTCCCAGAGTTGTGAGGATTGAAAAAAGGAAATGGTATACGTGAGTTTGCTGAGGTCAAAGCAGTGTTTCGTACATTTTGGTATTTTCACCACCTGAGTAAAGCTCATGGCAGAATGCAGATGTTCATAAATATTTGTTGAATAAATGACTTTATCAATTTTTAAAAGAATCCTAACATATATAACTGTATTATTCATTAGTTTTTATTCAGCAAATATTTATGAGTATCTACTATGCCCAGGCATAAATATTTTCATTAAGAGGAAAATGAATCATTGATACAGACTATTTTAAACTATTTTTTTTCCTCACAGAGCTATTCTTCCTTAACTAAAAATTCATTCCATGAAATTTGCTTTTTATGGAAATGACAGAAAGAATGAATAGCACAGGCACTGGCTTCAGTTACTCTCTGAAAGTCATATTAATTTACTTTTTAAACAAAAGAGCAAAACAAAGAGTAAATAGAAGATAGAAATTTAAGTAAAGGTATTCGGGTTCTTTGTCTTGGTGGAGGTAATTTCAAATTCGTTGTCCTCAGAGCAGGGGCATGTCTTCCCCTATAGTAATGCTGGTGAATATAATTTATGCCATTATTTCCGGATTAATTGTAACACGATTGAAATTTGCATTTCCTTAACTGTGTGGTGTTGGTGTGGCCTGAAATAATTAGATTATATGCTGGTCCAATTATTTGAACAGTCATGCACACACCCTAAAAGCTTAATTACCATGAATAAATCAATCCCACCCCAAATTCATTGGCTGTCACTGACAACAGCTTCAACTGTACTTGCACAGTGTAAGGAATTGTGAGGAGGCTAAGACCCATGATTAAAACTTTAGTCGTTAGAATAACTGCTAATTCTCTTAGAGATTCGTTTTCTTCAGTGTAGAATCTGCAATTTTACTCCATTTAAACTTTACAGTCATTTCTCTCAAGACTAGGATTATCTTTCTTCCATCTTTCCTTCCTTCTTCCCACCCTTCCTTCCTTTCTTTCTCTTTGCTTACCACGAGATACTTTTCTTTTTACTCTTAAAAAATATTGGGGGATTTTCCAATATTCTTGGAAAAATATTAGGGCTTTTGAAAAAAAATTCGTAACATAATTAGACCTGAGTCTTGTCCAGGGAAATTTACCATTGAAGAAATCTTAGAACATGACTGAAATAAAGATATTTACAACAGAAAACGCCTACTATTATAGTTACTCTGAGAAACACAGCAAAGTAAAATTCTTGATGAAGCTACTGCTGATTTCGACATCTTGATTTATTAGGTCATCAGTTTCCAGTTTACGGTTAGGTTTTAAATATGTTGCTAAGCGAAAGGGAGACTGCCTCTTTATGGACTAGGGGATGGACTATTCGTTTCGATCCGGTGAGCGGCGATCGAGGCACGTGAAAGCCCCGCCAAGGGTAGGGGGCGGAAATTAGCGACTTAAACACTCGGATCCCGAGAAGCCGGCTGGGTGTTAGAAACAAGTAGAGTAGAAGCGATTTGGGGCTAATTAAAACCAGCACAAGACACTCCCCCTCGTGTTAGCCAAGGCCGGGTCGCCAGCATTTGCAGAGCTGGGGGCGGGGACTAGTTAGGATTCAAATTTAAAGCGGGACGCCCGCGCGTAGCTCAGCAGGTGCCTCCAGCCCGGCTCCCCGCGGCGGGCGTTTCCGCCCCTACCTGCCCACCGGGCCGGAAATTACCTAGCAGGGGAGCTGCCCCTCCTTTGTTGTCAGCGGTTCAACTGCGCGGAAAGCCTTAAAAAGTGCGCAGCGGCGGGGACGCCGGCGCTGGTCCGCCCACGGGTACTCCACGCGTTTCCAAGCTCTTGGCTGCCGTGTCCCTTGCCCTTTTAGTATGCCACTGGCCATTGGGGGACGTCGGAGCAAAGCCGGGAGGGCAGTGAGGCGGGAGGAAAGGGAGGATTATCAGAAGGGACGAGCACTCAACGTACTACACAGGTTACGCTTCAAGGAGCCGAGAGGTAACGCATGCGCCGCCTGCATTTCAGGCGCGTGGAGAAAGTCGCGCATGTGCAGAGCCGAGAGAAAAAAAAAAAAAAATGCAGCGAAGGGGTGACTGGCAGGTTGAGGGCGCTTTAGCTGGTGAGGAGCC
>NW_024412436.1:5620077-5657315 GCF_014898765.1 Herpailurus yagouaroundi | reverse complement strand
GAGAGCGCCCCGCCGGCGCCCGCGCCCCGCCGCTTCACCGGGGTCCGAGCGGGGCTGAGCCGGGGGGTCACGGCCCCGGGCACCTCGGCCGCGCCCCGCTTGTCCCCGGTGTGGCGGCCTGACCTGAGCCAGGCCCGCGCTCTAGGTGGGTAGGGGTGAGCGGTCGCGGGCGCTGCGAGGTGGCCTCGGGGCGGCGGGGGTGGGGAGCCCGCGCAGGGGTCCGTTTCGCCCCCTCCGGGGCGGACAGGGTTGAAAGGCGGCCCTCGTGGGAAGTTCCCCTCGGAGGGGGATGTCCTCCGGGGCAGCCCCATGTGCTCCAGACCATCGGTCAGCAGTCCCCTGGGTGCTGGAAAAGCTCCCAGTCTCCGGTGGGCCGTGCTTTCCCCCCGGGAGTTGGGTCGGAGGTGCCTGGCGTGGTCTCATCTTCCTCTCCCCTGCCCCTCCCCGCTCCCCCGCCCCTCTGCGCTGACCCGGACCCACGGGGCCGGGGGCCCTCGGGGCCCTCTTGCTCCCAGGCCCCAGAAGCACCCGGAGGCCTCTCAAGAACTCGGATGTAAAGGCTGCCCTCCTGCCCCTGCCCCACAACCGGCCGGCCTGACAAGTTGATAATATTCTCGATTTCCCCTCTCCTGTTGGGAGTTAGGTAGGGGCGGGGATCCCCCTCCTCGGTTCTGTGGTGTTGGTTTCTTGCTGGGTGCTGGGTCCTCTCTACTGTCTGCTTAGCCGAACCTCTCTCATTTGAATAATGTCTAATTCGGGGAGGTTTATATTATTGAAATGGCCGCCCGGCTTTCCCCGCCTCTCATGTTTAGTAATTCAGACCTTTAATAACAGCCACTCACAGCCCAACGCCGTGTTTATATTTTACATTCGCCCCATGTGCTTTTGTGGTTCGATATGATTCTTTTTTTTTTTTTTTCTTCCTTGGCAATCCACGGGGCTCTGAGATCAAACCCAGGCTGTGCTGGGAAGAGCAGGGGGAGAGCTAGGCCTTGGCTTCTCTGGCAGTTGCCTAGGCCTCATTTTCTGCCGCTTGATTTATTTACTAATAACCAAAATGACTTTCCCCCACCAACTTCCACACGCGTACCCGGCCTCCGCGGGCAAAACAAACCCTCCCGGGGCCTTCACCAGCGTTAAACCAGCTCCTAGCTAAGCTCTGACTCCGTCGTGTTTTGTTTTCTCCTAAAAAGATTTTCTCATAGTTTGCAGTAATATTAGGCCTAAGGGAAAAAAAATCTTCTCATTTTCAGGGACGAGTGAAACCTATTTTGACTTAATACAAGTAAGTCACTTTACTTTAGTGATAGCCCTCCCCTGCCCCTTGGCTTCCACCTCCAAGTTGAACACTTTCCGGCTTTGTAAAGGTCTGCACTACTTGTAAAACCTATAGTTGTGTGTTGTTGTTGTTTTTCCCTAGGAGTTGTAGAATAGTTAAGTGTTGTAGAAATTCCAATTAACAGCACTTTCAGAATGTCTCAGGGCAGTGTTTCCTTTTCAACTTCTTCATTCTAATTTAAGATAGGGCTGATATTAATTTTGTGCTGTCCCTGTCAAGGTTTGCGTATTTTAATGGGAGCACTCCTAAAAACAGAGACGGTTTAGGTTTTCTTTGAGCGGTTTGTGTTACGGTTAAATGAGTGAACATAGCAGAATAAACATAGTCATTGTGTCTACCCTGATCTTGGAACTTATTCTCTTCCCAGCACACCCACCCCTCTTTAAGTTGTCAGAATTGATTTTATGTTTTATGTAGAATCAGGACAATTGGTCTGTGAAAGTCAGGCTAACTTCTGTTGTTTAGAGGAAACAATAATTTTCATTTTTGGTTTTTCTCTTAGTAAAGCTTTTTTTCCCCTTTTCATTCTATCCAGTTTTAGTGTGTTTTATAAGAACATAGAGTTGCTTCTCATTGGTGGCTTTTTTTTTTTACCCCTGCTAGTAAAGTACCAGAGAAGTGTTATTTAGCTCTGATGTGTTAAACCTCTGAAATTATAAGGCACTTTATTTACGGTCAGTTGCTAGGTACATATTTTGGGAGACATTAGTCTTCAGTTTAATTTGTAACAAAATTGTAGATTTGGTGGACTAAAAGCAAGCCAATTTCAAATAACCAGTTCTCATCATTTTTCCTCTTTCACATCCAGTAGGCCGGCCCGAATGCAGCTGGGGGATGGGGGGGGGGATCTGTAGCTTTCATGTGAATGTTCAGGTGACTGACTGCTTTAGAGACCTGAAGCATGAGGTCGAATGGACAAAAGGCAGTAATATGATTTCATGCCTTAAATAGCATATGTTTTTGCACCCGATTCCCAAGATGTGGTCAAACTGATGATGTCATTGGACAGAGGACAAGGTGCAGTTAATTTGATTTATTGTCCTGAGGTGAAGTGTAGCAGTGAAACCTTCTCATAGGGAAACCATTTATCTCAGGACAATTTCCTTTATAGCTGCAATTTAACCACTACTGAGGCTGCAGATATTTTCTCCAGGATGATAAAATGTATGCTGAATTTTATAAACAAAATTCCACCGTTAGAATTGTTTTAATAGAGAAAAGGATGAGTATTGTTAACTGGCATTTTGGTTGGCATTCCATGCTATTGTAAAAATTCATTTCCTCAGGTTCTCAGATGGAGACTATGGGTTTTAAGGAAGTACAATCAATGTACTTACTTTGATTCCAATGATTGGAAGTGATCAATATGTTTATTTCAGAGAGGTTCTTTGTGACCTCCCCAACTCTAATAAGAAGGTGCCAGGCTAAAGAAAGAGAGATCATTGGCCTTAGTACCTATTAAAAAGAATTTTTTTTAATCTTTTAGTTTTTGAGAAAGAGAGAGAGAGAGACAGAGCGTGAGCAGGGGTGGGGAGCAGAGAGAGAGAGAGAGAGAGAGAGAGAGGAGACAGAATCTGAAGCAGGCTCCAGGCTCTGAGCTGTCAGAGCCTGCTCCAGCTCCCAGACCGTGAGATCACGACCTGAGCGAAGTCCTACGCTTAACCGACTGAGCCACCCAGGCGCCCCTGGCCTTGGTACCTATTTTAATGAGTAAAGTGAAATTGAAGAGAATGAGCACTATACATTCTTTTAAAAACTGAAATTACAGTGTTTAAAAATAAGGTAGATACTTATAAGAAAGCATGTGCTTTGCATACAGTTTAAAAAATAATTCAGAATTCTTTTTGGATTTGTCTTAGTCTGGAGAAATGTATGTATTTTGATTGATTAGTGATTTTTAAAATGACTACATTGTGAGGTAGTGATTCCACCTAAGATTTTTTTTAAATTACTACATTGTGAGGTAGTGATTCCACCTAAGATTTTTGACATAGAAGGTTTTCCTTTTAGACATTTTTCATCATAATTTTAACTAGTGTATCTTACGGTGCTGATTAAAATGCCTTAGGAATGTGGTAGGATGCTGTGCTTTATCCCTAACTCTTCCAAGCTTGATAGAGTATTTTAGATTATTTTTGAGCCTTAGTTTATAACCTGCCCATCTCCTTGTGTACCCATCTGGCAGGCTACTCACAAGTTTTCAGAAGACCCATTGTCCCTTTCTTAACTTGCCCCACCTACTAATTATAATGGTACTTTTGAGTTTAGGTCTTGAAAATTCATGTGACAGCTGACCAAATGTTTTTAATATTTGAAAGGACCGTTCTGCTTCCAAGCTATTACTGTAATTTTAAACATCTTTTCCAAACTAATTTTTAACTCCTTTCATTTTGTCATTGTCAAAACTCCCAGGAATCAAGGAAAAAGAGTGACTATTATTCAGGTGTACAGTGAATAGTATTCTGCTATATTTTTTATTTACTATTCTCTGCACCGATAAGCAGCAGAAAGCAGAAGAAATAAAATGTGTTTTATTGCTGCCTAGATTGAAGTAATTGTTAATCTGTTATTCATCTGGTCATCGGATTTCAGAATAAATTCAGGGCTCAGAATGTTAAGTCGCTCTTACCAAGCCACCAAAGATGTTTAAAGGAGCCTTGACTGTCTTAGGCAGGTGCTTCTAAAATGGCAGAACCGGAGGGGTGCCTGGGCGGCTCCGTTGGTTAAGTGCACGACTTTCCTTGGGTCATGATCTCATGGTTCATGAGTTTGAGCACCACGTTGGGCTCTCTGCTGTCACCACAGAGCCTGCTTTGGATCCTCTGTCCCCTCGCCTCCCGCTCCTCACATGCTTGTTCTCTCTCAAAATAAGTAAATTAACTTTAAAAAGCTTGTAATATAAATGAGCTAACTGAGTCATGTAATATCCTAGCCTTTCCCCAAAGCTTAAAAAAAAGAATGACAGACCTGGAAATTTGAATGTTATCTTTCATGAGTGGTTGGCATTAAAAATGAAATATTTGAAGTTTCTTGCATCTATATTATTTGATCTTGGATATTTGGTTGTATCTCTTTGTGTTTAAGTTGTTTTTAACATTGGGCACTCACTTTCATGAACATGTTTCCTTTGTACTAGGAAGACTATAATATTATGTAGTGGTGATTGCCTCATTATTAACGGTTATTTTTGTTTGTTTTTTTACATTGTAAACACACAGCTCTACTCTTTGTATATTAGTTTTTTGAGCACTATGAAAATATTTTTTTTTAATTTTTTCATGTTTATTTTTGAGAGACAGAGTGAGCATGCTGGGGAGGGGCAGAGAGAGGGAGAGATAAATCCCAACCAGGCTCCAAACTGTCAACGCAGAGCCCTACGCGGGGCCTGAATTCTCGAACTGTGAGATCACGACCTGAGCCGAAACCGAGAGTCTGACGCTTAACTGACTGAGCCACCCAGGCGCCCCTAAAACCAATTATATTTTAAAATACTGGTATATGGCTATCATTAACTTGTTTTTATGCAACAGTACTTGTTCAGTTACACAGTTTTTGTGATTAGTAAATACTGTGAAGTGCAATTTTAAGCAGGGATGTGTTTTCCCAGTGGAAGTGATTGGGTTTAAAACTATTTAAATAATTATTGTTTACAGAATGGAATAAGTAACGCAACATGCTCCTTTTGGGTTACTTAGGTTCTTGCTTCTGTTGCCTTTTTTTAATATTAAATTTAAATGCTTGAGCAAACACACTTATTATTTATTTTTTCAAGGAAATCCAGTATTAGGCGTCAGAATGTGCATTTGATTGTCATACATCTGTCTTACTGGAGTTTCTGTACCCCTTCTGAATGCTTTCCTTCTTTTTTTAGGAAACTCTTTGGGCAGGGATTTTGCTTAATTCTTTTATTGTATTGCTTAAATAAGGTAAATATCTTTTTGAGGGGAATCAGGGATGAAAGAGGTAATAACTGCAGATTGTAGAGAATAGCAGTTTCCTTACCCATCTTTTGCTGAACATTTTTTGTGCAATATTGACATTTTGTGAATAAAGATAATAACTTTTCAGGTTTATATTTCTTCTTAAGTTATTTACACTGATGTGAGTGTTATCTTATCGTATCCATGGGAAGAGGCAGTCTTAGGGCCCTCCTACTCCACCATCTTCCCAGCCTCCCTCCTTATATTTCTTCTTAGGAGTAAATCTGTTTTATTTTGTACTGAAATATTTCCATGTTCTAAACTGGCCGTGAGCCCTTATAAACTCTTTCAGCAGTAATAGCAGTGGGAAAAAAAAAAAATGGCATGAGTGGAGCCATTGCCTGTGACTGATCCATTTACAATATATTTAGAATTTGGAATATGAGAATTGTCTTGAGTTTCAGATCCTCTGATTTAAAGAAGCTCTTTACATATTATGCATGTAGTTTATAGAGTTCTGTGTGTTTTTACTATAGGGTGTTATTGAGCATTGATAGGTTATGTTGTTTATACTTAGTTGCTGATATAGCTCCTTTGTGTCATGTTTTTGGGTTTTTGTTTTTGTTTTTTTTTTCCCAGTTAAGCAAATACTCAAGTTTTCACTGTTGCCTAGATTTGCTGACAGGACTAGTAATGAACAAAAGAAGAATCAGCAAACCTCTACATTTATCAGATTTTCTTTTTAAAGTACTGTCCAGGAAACTAGGATATTCATCCAGAAAAGGATACATAATATTTATTAAAAAAAAAAAAAAAAAAAGACAGTGTGAAAAGCGCAAAACTAAGCTCAGTATGAATATTGGTAGTAGCTTTACTTAACCTGTGATGTTGAAAGTCCTTGAAAGTACAGTCACATGGTTTATTTCATAATTCTCTGTGACTTTATTGGTTTTTATGTTGGAATCATAACGATAGTATGTAAAGTTAAATCAGTAAAATAATACAAATATAGTAGGTTTTTTGTGGGGGGACTAGTGAGTTTCCTCTTTGTAATAGGAGATATAAACAGGAATGGCTGGGAGTGAATATTATGTTGTGTCTTTTAACTCCTTTTTGTTTAACATGTAATGGAGTTGTACTGACGGGCTTTGTAACTTACTGTGTGAATATACTTTTTTACAGAAAAGTGACTTACCTGTTTTCTTGATTGAGTACATTTATCTTAATGGTCTGCTTAATGAAAGAAATGTCATTTTGGCTGATTCATACTGCAGCAAGGAAGTTTATTATAATCAGTCCTTTATTTATTTACACTTATTTCATAGTTTACAAAATATATCTGCTGTGTACCTGGTCTTATGTCAGTTGTTTTTGGGGATAACAAGGGAAATATAAGACTATGCTATGGAGGAGTTGGTATCTTTCCATAGCAAGGAAAATCAAAAAACAATGTACGTAATATAATTATATGTTAGAATATGTAACAGATAATCGTGACCAGGGTAGATATCAGGGTGTGTCCAAATTCGCAGGAACCAAAGGATCCTAGAGCCTTTATAGCTGAAAGGTAATGTAGATACCGTCTATCCTATAGCCTTTACAGATGAGGAAATGTTCTCCCAGCGATTCAGTGTCTTGCCCTCAGTCTCTTCACTGTTGAGTTAGGCATCAGAACCCAAGACTTCTGACTTTCTAGACTCCTCCCCACACCCCCAGTCTCTCTGCCACATCACTGCCAGTCAGATAAGACTTTAAGCAGAAGATGAGTTTTAAAGCTGAGCTTAAAAAAAGGCAAAAAGAATTAGGAATGGGAAGACAGAGAAGCATATTGCTGGGGAAATATTCAGGATTGTAGGTAAAGAATGAGGCATTTGTTCTAGATGCAGGGTTTTTAAGGAATCCCGTGATAAAAGTGATGTTTTAGGATTGATGTGGTGTACAAGATGGTTTGAAACAGAACGCAGAGATTGTATCCATGGAAACCAATATATAAAAATCGAGGCATTCGGTTTGCCGACTAATTGGTTTAAATGCTATTGGAGATACAAACAAAGAACAGTCACCTGACCTCAAGAGGCGTTCAGTCTAATAACGATGCAATAAAATAGAGAATCCAGGATAAATATGTTGAGGATGTTGTGGATGTTGTCCAGTTAATCACACAGAATAAGGACCTTGGGGGAAAGTTCTTGCCAGGTCTTTATGTTAGGAACTTTTTTATTTCTCACCAATAGCTTTGTTTTTAGTCTTCTGGACACTGCTAATAATTGACTTAGTTTTCCTTTCCAATCAAACTACAGTGTTCAGACCAAGTTATTAACCTGAAAGATGGGAAAGGCAATTATGGTATGCATTTTTCTTAGCCTCCTCATTCCCAGTTTCTTTCTATGTCCTTACCTTTTGTTTTATATTTCTTTTATTTAAGCTTCTGTCTTTAAATTCTTGTTCTTTTGTGTTTTATGTGGGCTGCTTTATATCCCTTCTGGAGCAAAGCAGGTGTAAATAAAATAAAATTACCATCACCATAACATAATGATACTGTCTGTATTTTTATAGCACTTTAAAGTTTATAGCAGCCCTCTCATTTTCATTACCTTAGTTGGCCCTTTCAGGCAAGTATTATTATACCCACTTTATAGTTGAGTAAAATAAAGCCTAGATTAAGTGACTTCCCCAAAGTCATGTGCTCAGGAAGCACAAAGTGTGTTTGGGGAACAGCAGGACTTCCAGGTCAGTTATTGCTTAGGCTATACAGTGGGGAGCGGTGGAAGGTTACTGACTCTGTTCTGGAGAGCTCTGAATGCTCTGGGCTGGTGGTGTAGGAGTCTGGATTTCTTTTGCTAGGCAGTAGGGATCCTTTGAATTTTTTTGTTCTGGACTAGCCATGATCAAAGCCCTTAATTCTAAGTGTTTAGCAGCTAATTAGAGTCAAGGGGGATGCTAAGGTTTTGAGCTTAGATTATAAAGAGCAGTGCCAAGTAAACAGAAGCAGGGAGGTTGGAAGAGGGAGCCATTTGGAGACTAGGCAATGAATTCAACTTTGGCGATGTCATTTGAGACATGATTGGTGGCTATTACTGCGTTAAAAATTCGTTATGAAAATCAAGACAGTTTTACTGAATTAAATGTGTGATAAACGTACAAATATTAGGATTGAGATTTGTGCTCCTGCCACTCCATTGTGTAGACTGAGCACTGAGTCTGAGCATTGTAAATCCTAGACCTCTCATTTTGACTTTGCTACTGACTTCTGTGGTTGTTTCTTTCAACAATCAGATGGTGATAACACCGGTGTTAGAGGGATGCCGTGGTGAGTAACAAATTGATAGCAGAAGAATTTTTTAAGTACTATAGTAGTTTTTCTTACATGAGCACAACAGTAAAATCAGCAATTTTATTACTGGTGCTGCTGTAGAGAAGCTTTAGATTGATTCTGTGGGCCATTGTACTTCAGGTTATACATTTCCGTGTGCGGCCAGCACCTTGGGAGAGGGAATGCACTCCACCGGTGCTCTTCTGACAGCTTTCCCATGGAGGTGTTGCATTGTAGCAGACAGAAACTTTGAAGGTTCTCTTGTTAATCTGGCCCCCATCCCTGCCTATGCATTCTTATCTCCTACTCCTTCCTTACAGAGCATGATTCAACAGTTCCACCCTTATCAGCCCACCACAAACACAGTGTTTATCAGGTTTTAATTTTTTTTAATGTTTATTATTTACTTTTGAGACACACACACACACACACACACACACACACACACACACACACAGAGTGCGAGCAGAGGCGGGGCAGAGAGAGAGGGAGACACGGAATCCGAAGCAGAGCCCGATGCGGGGCTCGAACCCATGAACTGTGAGATCATGACCTGAGCCGAAGTCAGACGCTTAACTGATTGAGCCACCCAGGCACCCCAGGTTTTAATTAAAAAAAAAAAAAAAAAAAAAAAAATTACCTAGGGGCCCCTGGGTGGTTCAGTTGCCTACGACTTTGGCTCAGGTCATGATTGCATGTTTCGTGGGTTTGAGCCACAAGCTAGGCTTTGAGCTGGTGTCACGGGGCCTGCTTCGGCCTGTCTCCCTCTTTCTCTGCTCCTTCCCCAATCATGCGCATGAGCGCGCGCGCGCTCTCTCTCTCTCTCTCTCTCTCTCTTTCTCTCTTTCAAAAATAAATAAACATGAAAAAAAATAAAATAGGGTCACCTGGGTGGCTCAGTCGGTTGAGCGTCCAGCTCTTGATTTCGGCTCAGGTCATGATCTCACAGTTTGTGAGTTCAAGCCCCTCGTCGGGCTCTGCGCTGCCAGTGCAGAGCCTCCTTGGGATTCTGTCTCTCTCCCTCTCTCTCTCTGCTCCTTCCTCACTTGTGCACGTACATGTGCTCTCTCTCTCTCTCTCTCTCTCTCTCTCAAGTAAACTTTAAAAAGTTTATTAAAACGATAAAAAAAAAAATCTACCTAAAACTTTGTGTTGAAGAGCTGTTCAGGGAGGGTGGCTGTATTTTATTCTGGTGCTTTGGGCTCTCTTCATCCTTCCCTCCCCACCCCCTCCTACCCCCTCCCCATCCTGCTGCACAGCCCCATCCCAGTTTGAAAGTAAGCCCACCGTTTTGGTCAGGCTGGCACTTGGGATGCTCTGTCAGAACCTGTGCTCACACTGACATCCCTTTGGAATGTCAGGGTATGTGATGTGGTACAGTGAGTGAGAGACCTGGGTTCTGGATCGCTGATTAGCTTTGTGACTTGGGGACAAGTTACTTCACCACTGACTTTTTTCCTTTTTCTACATATTTGTAAATAAAAGAGTTTTCACACTTTTAAAAGCCGTTGGAGTCTTTTGTAATGAATTTTAGGCAGAAGCTTATTATATAAAAGGTGAGAGTGGAGCAATTCTGATTGAAATGGGTGTCAGAGGTAGGAAAAGCATCCCCTGTTTCCCATGGTGGCCCTCAAGGCACTTTCACAGGATCCTGAAGGACTCCTGCTCAGCACACGGTTTGAAAGCTGTTGTCCTTGTTTATCATAAAGGCCCTAGCTCCTGAAATAGCTGATCTCTCAAGCCTGTGCTACTGTCCTAGTTTCTCTGAGGTTAGCTCTTAATTTGTGTTCATTTAGCTAATTCAGCACTTCATTATACACAGTCTTATTTTCTTCTCTAATTGAGTTATGTAAGTAAACCTTGTCTCCAAGAGCCTTGAGATCAAGAACACTCTCCTAGGGACGGAGTGCACATTTAGCAGATAATGTTTAATTGATTAAATTAGGGGTTCTCAATCTTTGCTGGGATAAGACTCATCCCTGGGACTCTCAACATGCAGAGGCCTAGGCCTTACCTCCAGAGTTTCTAATACACTAGAGGTATGGGCATGCATAGTTTAAAAAAGCTTTACAAATGATTCAGTAGCATTGAATGATTAGGACAATTTAAATAAGGATAGTTGCATTTCAAGACCATTGCTTACACTATCTTGAACAGCGGTTCTCAATGTACAAAAAAAAGTCTCTGTAGTGGAAAGATCAATAGAACTAGGAAACCTGGATCCTTATTCCGTCTGTAGCACTGTGTAGCTTCTTTCGTTCGTTCGTTCGTTCGTTCGTTCGTTCCTTCCTTCCTTCCTTCCTTCCTTCCTTCCTTCCTTCCTTCCTTCATGTTTATTTATTTTTGAGAGAGAGAGAGAGACAGATAGACAGAGCATGAGTGGGGGAGAGGCAGAGAGGGAGCTAGAATCCAAAGCAGGCTCCATGCTCTAAGCTGTCAGCACAGAGCCTGACACGGGGCTCAAACCCACAAGTCATGAGATCATGACCTGAGCCAAAGCCAGACACTTAACTGACTGAGCCACCCAGGTGCCCAGCACTGTATAGCTTTCTGATGTTGAACAAATGACTTAACTTTTCTAGCCCATAGGATTCTCACTGATGAATTGTGGATTGTTTTCATACTTTTTTTTTTTCTTTTTAAGCTGTGGAATTCTTCAGTATTATCTTTTGGATGAAGGCCAGTAAACACAGATACTTTGAGTAGCTTGGCTTTCATCTGAATACTATTTTAATAAATGTATTAAGAATATAAAGCATGATAGGTTTGATCCTATCTTAGCAACAGAGCTAAATCACGTGAGATGGGTAGTCCAGAAAGGTAGCATTGGGATTTTAAACTGGAAACATCTTATTAGAATGTGAATGAACAAAGACAGTAAGCTTATCAGGAACTGTACTAGTTCTCAATGTGAGCATGAACTGGATTATAATTAACCAACCTGACTGGTCCTTCTGCATTCATTTAATTCAGTAAATATTTATAGAGCTTGTTTTATTCCTTGCCACGTATACAACATTGGAGATAGAATAGTGAGACAGAGTTTTTGCCTTCAAAGTTTATAATCTGCTGGGCAAGTCATACATTAAATAACACTGTTCATACTTAATTGAGTAAAATACGGGAAATCCAGAGTACTCTGAATAAGATAGGGCCTTAAGCATGAGATAGGGGTACCTAATCTGGACAGGAGGACTTGGGAAGGGCTCCCTGAGTAAATGATGTTTACACTGAGACATGAAGGATGACTGCAAGTTAATCAGTCCAAGGCTGAGTGGGAAGTAGGATTGCAGATGTCCTAAGCGAAAGGAACAGTATATACATTATTCTTGAAACCAGTGAAAACACAGCACTTTCAGGGAACTCAAGTTTGGTCTGGGTGGTCCAGAAAGAGTAAGATTTAGCTCTAGAGCTGAAGATGGTTTTCAAATTATGAGGCTATTTTCATGCTCTTTGTCCTTTATAATGGCCCAATACACGGGCAAAATCTGTGGAAGAGATTCCATACCTTCTACCAAATGTATGAATTTCCAGTGGCAATAATACATAACATTCACCAAGTCTTTGTGCCAGTTACTGTACAAAATCTTTATATGCGTTTTCATATTAATCTTCGCAATGGCCCCATGAGGTGTGTGTGCTTGTCATCCCTTCTTTCACGTGAGACGACAGTGTGAAGAGGCTCAGTGGCACATCTGGGTCTCTGACCCGTTTTGATTGTGGCAGCAAGCAATTAAGAGAATTCTCATGCTTTTAACCATTAAATTGTTTCAAGTCACTTTGATGATGAAGTATGTTAACAACTGTTATTTGAGTTTATCCTTAGTGCGCTTACACACAGCTCCCAGGCGCTTACCCAGGCCCAAATTGTGTGGTCTAGAACCAACCGTATATCCTGCAGTTTGGAGGGATGGACGTCTAACTGGTTACTAGATCCAATGTTAACCTAGATTTCAGGTATCTCCATATGTTGGCTATAGAAGTATTTTGAAACTGTGTATAGATGGCTGAACCCTGAACATTTTGGATTTCTGTTAAGAATTGTATTTAAAACTGAAGCTCTTTGCAGATGTTAGCATTCAGATAATTTTTATTTGGGGCATCATTTATTTTATATTTTTTCATGACCTAGTTTGCTACCTAGGAAATAGGACTTCTACTGTTATGTATTCTTTTGATGAACATGTGTCTAAAATGTTTTAATGTTTCTCAAATGAGTTGTGACTTAAAATTGGTAGACAGGCAAATAGCATGCATTTGTTTACTGCTCCCCTGACCAAGCTGTTCCTAAACCAGGGCTGTAGCTTTCCGTTGAGGAAACATGACTGTCGATTATTGTTTCTGATAAGCTAGCCATTTAGTAGTGTTGGTGTTCTCAATCATGTATCCTCTGTTTAGTCTTGCCCAGCATCACCCTGTTTAGTTGTCTGAAATATTTTTCTTTACGCGACCTTGCTGAGAGCCACTCTCGCGCTCCCCTGGTGCTTTCTCGTGCAGTTGGCCACGAATGCCGTTTAGGCAGAGTAATACATACACATTCATATACCAATCAGTTAGAATGGAATCGGTGAAAGTCCTCTGATGTTATGAAAGACATTGTAAACATCACTATCGCCTGGGAAGACTAATGTAATGAGTGATGCTGGAAGAAATGATGGTGTGATTTCAGGGACTTAGACTTTAGCGTCAGGGCCATTGCCAGCTCATGATGTTGGAATCTTGTCTCATCACGTCAGTTACATACGCTGTAAGGACCGGTATCAGGGCCATTGCCAGCTCGTGAGGCCACAGTCTCATCTGGTCAGTTGCATACTGCTGTGAGGACCGATATGATGTTGGCTCAGTTAGAGCCCCTTTCCTGGAATGTGCCCCTGACTATGTGCATCCACACATCCAAACTCATCCCCCAGATGGGCCTGCCCCTCATGTGTGTGCGCATAATTTACAAAAGGAATCATAGTGTACATGTTTTGTGACTTGCCTCCATCCCCTTTGCTTAAATTTTTTCATGGCTCCCTATTTAGAATTTGTTGAGGTAAATAAGATAAACAATCTTATTTATTTGCTAGGTGTGAGTAACCTTTGGGTAATTTCAAGGCTGACTTCCCCCCCTTACTTTTCCTTTTTTTTTTTTTTTTAAGATCTCTGAACTTTATTTAGTTGAATGACTTCTAGTGGCATAAATAACAAATGACACAGTATTTTATTGTATAGACAGACCAATTATTTACTTGATCCCTTTTATCTAAGCATCCCATCTATAGTGCTTTGTTTTTATTTTTGAATTTTTATTTTTATTTTATTTTTTTTAGTTTTTATTTATCTTGAGAAAGAGAGAGAGAGGGAGAGAGAGAGAGAGAGAGAGAGAGAGAGAGAGAGAGAGCAAGCGGGGAAGGGGCAGAGGGAGGGAGAGACAGAATCTCAAGCAGGCTTTGTGCTGTCAGCGTAGAGCCCAACACTGGGCTTAAACTCATGAATGGTGAGATGATGACCTGAGCTGAGATCAAGAGGTGGATGCTTAACCAAATGACCTACCCAGGTGTCCTGATTTAAAAAAAAAAAAAAAAAAAAATTAAGATTTTATTTTTAAATAATCTCTACACCCAACATGGGGCTCAAACTGACAATACTGAGATCAGGAATCACATGCCCCACCCACTAAGCCAGCCAGGTGCCCCTAAAGTGTTATATTTTTTAAAATATAAATCCTTAGGAATAAGAATGACAGAATAAAAAAGTTACATATTTAAATATTTTGGACATGTTATCAGATTGCCCTTGGGAGAGGTACCATTCGATATTTTTATCTACAGTATGTATTTTATCTGTAATAATAATGTCAGTTTCCCCACAAGCTCTTTTAAATTTTTGCTTTGTTGATAAAGAATGTCTATGAATATATTATCGTTTTCATATTTTTATTGTATGTTGGGCATCTTATTAAATTTTTTTCTTTTTCTGTATATCTTTCAAATGTCAATGATTTTTTTCTTGTTGTTTTGCACTGGTTCTAGCCTTTTCAGAATATTTGTGGTTTTTCTGAAAATGTATAACTTTCATATTGTCTTTACATGAGTATCTCCCCCTTCTTTCATTAATTAAGGCCTCTATGTTTTTTGAGAAGCGGTTTAGGGATGAGAGAAGAGATTGGGTTACCGACTGGGAACTCTTAAAACTCTCCCACTGCCTTCCCAATTTCCCCAAACTCTGCAGAGTCAGAGTTAGAGACCTTTTCTCTGTTTCTGCAGATGATATTCCAGCATCTATTTTAGCACTTTTAATTATTGGCTAACTTGTTTCTCATTTTCAGAATAGCTTAAACTCTGTAAGATTCAGGACTGCATTTTACCCTGACATTTAACACCTGCTTGCTGTGTTTTTGGTGCTTAGCAGGGTTGTGTTTATTTATTTATTTTCTGCGTGTATAGAATTAATTTTACACTTGTTACACCAAACAGCATTTTAAACACTGACATAAATTCCCTAATAAGATAAAGCAAAGACAAAAGCGTTATCTTAGAAACAACACCATCAGTCTTCAACTACTATTGCATTTGAACTTTTATAATTTGAGAGTGTATTCATGCAACAGTCTGTAGACAACTAGTTTTAACAGACAAAGAACACTTTTAAGCAGATATGACTGTCCTAAATTGTTTACTAGGGAAGAATTGTACAGACATTACCTATATTATGTGGTGCTGGAGAGCGTTGCTCTTCTCCACGCTGCACGGTGAGACCCACCGACAGTGCGGAGGAACTTGCGGCCCTTTTCATGGCCTTAGCTCCTGCTCTCGCACCTGCACGTGTCAGCCCTCCCGTGTCCCTGTGCTGGTGGACTGCTTAGGTGATGCACTGGGTGGCAGGATTTCTTTTCCTAGCCTTGTGGAGTGGACCAGTGAGGATAACCTGAGATTTTGTATGTGGAATCTTCACCAGTCCAGTAGGAAGTGAGGACTCTCAGAGCTGCACGGCGGCGGCCAGCTCACTCCAGGGCAGCCCCTACGGCTTGGAGCAGACTTGTTGGTTCACACCGTGCGGGCTGGCCTGCCGCAGGAACTGGTGGTCTGCGGCCCAGGCCTGTCCGGTGGGCGGGGCCGGGAGCACCCGAGCACATCCCCCTGCGCCCTGACCTTGTCCTGACTGCCCTGACCGTGCCCTCACTGGAGTGCGCAAACCTCCACTGCTTCCTCCTCCGCGGATCCAGCACATGCTTGGAAGGGCCCATCTTGGCTTCCCAGTATGGATGGAGTGATGTTTTGATTTTCAGATTTTCTGCTATCTGTACGTCTAGTGGAAGAGGAGGATGAGCTTGTGTCCTTAAAGAGAGCCTGGGGCTGTTACAAAATGAGAGAATGTCATGGCCGTGTAATCTAAAATTAGTACTTATGGATTCTGTATTCTCTTTCGTAATGCATTGGTGTTTTCTATATCAAATACTTAAAATGATTCAACTTTGAGTAAAATTTACTTTCCAGAGATATCTAGCATGTTTATCTTGTGCCTTTGAGTACTTTTCCAGAGATCTTTGGTATATTGGTCTCCCCATAAGAAGCACATACAGAAGTGAAAATAGCACTGACTCTGGAACACGGACTCTCCAACCTGGTTGGAATCTTGGCTTTGCCACTTACTGGCTGTGGGCCAATGGACTAGTTACTTGGCCTCTTTGTAGTACTTTACAGAATAATCTATTTCACTTAACAAGTTTATGCACAGCAAATATTTATTGAATGCTTACAGTTTGCAAGGCATTGTCCTGAGTTTGTGATTGTAAGAACCACAGTGCTTGTCTTAATGGAGTATCCCATGTGACTGTGTTAGGCCTTTGCCCTCCTTCCCCTGGATCTGTAGCTGATTTCCCTCCCACTTAGCAGAGCTTCCTTGACAGCCAGATCTTACTAACCTGGAGCCAGCTGGTATGCAGACTAGCCATAGTTTAAAAGAAATAGTGCATTTTTGAAAGAATAAAAATGATAAGCAGAAACATCTACATATTCTAAGTGATCTCTCATTGACTTCTGCATGGTAATCAATAAATGCTTGATGTATTTATCACCTTGGTAGTCAGATGCTTTCTATTTCTAGGCATCTTTTGGCTGTTCAGACATAGAGAGGGGACAGTTGCAGAGGTTGGGTAGGGACTGGTCAGCTGTGGCACTGTGATCTTGGAGAGCAGAATCATACCTTACCCTTGTATAAGATGTTCCTTTCAGCAGAGGGAAACTAGAGAGCATAATTTTCTTAACTGTGTGCTCTTAAGGCATTTTAATTTTTTGATCAGATATTTGGGAGGGGAAGGGTAAAGGAGGAATGGAAAGATAATGCCATTTGGGCAGTCTAGGAGTTTATTTAGACTTGATGTACTTGATGGGACCCAACCTAAAATCTTTTCAGTGCTAAATTGAACTGGGGTCTAACCTTCTGGCAAACTTGGGGTTCTCTGGGGCATGGGGAAAAAGAAATACAAGGAAGCTGACAATAGGGAAAAATAATTTAACTTCTGAGTGGAGATGGCTCAACAGTGTTCTGTATGAAGCCGGGTTGACATACAGGAGTGACGCATTGTAAAGTCTCTTAGTGGCTAGGCGTGATGACAGCAGCCTTGAAGGAGAGAGGTTACCTGGCAAAAACTTGATCAAGCTTGTCGGGGAGTTTAAACTACCTAGACTGTGCTGGGTTATTAATAAAGCTGAGACGTCAGTAGACTCAGATGGTTGCGATGCATAGGGTTTTTCCTAATAGTTGGAGGAGGGGGGGAGAGCTCATATAAGACATAGCTTACAGTAACAATCTGTATGTGTGTTTTTCCAGGTAGTACCTTTTGACCATTTTTATCAAGCAGTTTAATGTTTTCTTTATCCACTGTAACTGTGTTGTTTTTACTGTGTTGAGTGATGCCTGTGGAATAATACATATTTCTAAGCATCATATATATATCCTTTACCATACAGTACACTTGATTAAGTTTACACTCATTTTTTACTGCCATTCGTTTAATTTATATAAATTCTTTGGGATATTCTCTAATCTTTTCTCTGTACCTCTTTTCATGTTAATTTCCCTTCCTTCTTTCCCTAGTTAATTAAGATTTTTATTCTTTTTTTTTTTTTTTTTTAACGTTTATTTATTTTTGAGACAGAGAGAGACAGAGCATGAGCAGGTGAGGAGCAGAGAGAGAGGGAGACACAGAATCAGAAACAGGCTCCAGGCTCTGAGCCATCAGCCCAGAGCCCGACGCGGGGCTCGAACTCACGGACCGCGAGATCGTGACCTGAGCTGAAGTCGGACGCTTAACCGACTGCGCCACCCAGGCGCCCCAGATTTTTATTCTTTCAATCCATATATTCTATTCTTTAAATCCTTCCTTTTCCTTGACTTCTCATGTGACTTTTTTTTTCCTGACGCCTTAAATTAAAAAAAAAAAAAAAATTTCTTACGATGCATTAATGCAGACTATCCGTTTGTTTCTTTTCATCCCCTCCTCCCAAATTTAAGGTGGTTTATAAAGATTCATAAACTAGTAAGAAATGCAAAATACAGATACAAAATAAAATCAGAGGCCTAATATAAAAATCTAATATTTCCTTTCAGTGGAGCACAAGTATTTCTCTAAGCTTCCTATTAGATGGTGCAAAGAAAGAAACCTAGTCAGTTTATGTCCATAACATTTGAAAGCAAACACACTTTTGTTTTAAGAACAGCACAATTCCTTGACCCTAAGATCAGAAGGAAAGTTCTCCTTTGAGGCCCTCTTTGAACAGGACCCCATGAGACGGAAGGAGCATTGGGCTCCTAGTTAGTCGCCTACTATGGATGCACCAGCAGACTTCATGATGCCCCTCTGTAGGCCAAACACATCAGCCAGAGTACCTCCGATAAAGGCATTAGGTGGTGGATGATTCGAAACAGTCTGAGCTGGAAGAGGAAGGGATTTTGGAATAATTAGAGTGCATATCCTTGGCCAGTCTTTCATATCTGCTCTCTCAACTTTTTGCTGAGGAAGGAGATAGATCTGTGCTCACATAAGGACAATTCCTGGCAGCAAGAAGTCTTTCTGGAATACATATGGGCTGCGCTGGCTTTGCCGTTCTCTTCGTTGGTACTTTTGAAAGCGGAGAACATGGCCCTGTTCAGGAAGACTAGGCGGCCCCTCAACGCCAGGCTCCTTGGCAGGCCTGCTTCTCAGAAACTCGCTTGTGCTACCATACTGGCAGGTAACGGAGTTCAAGGGAACTGACTCTCGCTAACCAAATACGGGACTGACAGGAATAGAAACAACGCTTGCTTGTGCTAACCCATCATGGGAAGTGTAGTTGCACGGTGGACTGGAATTGCCGGCCATTCAGCAGGCCGTAATCTTGCTTTAGGAGACGCCAAGTTACAGTCAGAAGAGTTGCTTAATGACTCTTGGTCAAGGCCAAGGAAATTAATTAATTATGATGATGGTCATAATTCCTGCCGGCTAAGGTGTATTTTGTCCTGAGCAGTGCTAAGCACATCCTGAAAATTTTTGTTTTCCGGGCTTCCCTTTCCTGTTCTTAATCCAGGCACTGTCCTCTAAGAACGTAGTTTGCCACTGGCAAAGAAAACTCGGTTGAACGGTCTGCTTAAAAGGTGTTATAAATAAGGGAGAAGATTGATATTTGGTATTTGGATTGTCTGTGAGTCTCCACTCCCATGTTGTTCTTGTTTGCCATGCTGTTAAGACATAGTTCACTCTCAGATACGATAAATATGTTTATCTTCGTAGTCTTCACTGCCCTGCGAGAGTAAAAAAATGTAAATAAAAGTGCTGTCCATGGGCAGCACTTCAAGTGGTCATTTTAATGCATACGGCAGGTGTACACATGCATGATAAACTGCTCTGGTGCCTTAATGGTTATATTTTGGCATTGTAGTCAAATTTGATACTCCCATCCCAGCCTTCCCTTTTATTTTCATTCTAGCAGGTGCTGGGAATGCTAGAAGCAGAATACGTAGCCCCTTGAAACAATATGCTTTGAAAAGTGATCACTTTAATGCAGACATGAAAGTTTCCTGTCAGCATTAAACCAGAATTTAGGAGCCTGACATGATTGAACTTGACATTAGGTAGAGGGACCAGGTGGTATTAGGACAGTTGGCTGTCTGAAAAAAGAAATCGTGTGTCCGAGTTATACTTTATGCCGTACACAAAAATGGGTTCTGGAGGGATTAAAGATTTGAATGTTTAAAAGAAAACTTGGAAAAGTACTGGGACAAAAGTAGGGATAATTTTAATTTAATATTAGGGATGGAAAGCCTTTTGACATGACACACAACTCATAAGAGGAAAAGATAGATTTCAGAGTGTAAATATGGAAGGTTCTATCTGCGAAAAGAATCTACAGATATAACGGAGTCATACAATATTGTGGGAGGAAATATTAGCCTCTATGAAAGAATTAACTTTTTCTTTTTTTAATTTATTTAAATTTATTTTTTTAATATTTAATTTTGAGAGAGAGAGAGGGGGCAAGGAGAGAGAGACACAGTATGAACAGGGGAGGGGCAGAGAGAGAGGGAGACACTGAATCAGCAGCCGGCTCCAGGCTCTCAGCTATCGGCAAAGAGTTGGATGCGGGGCTTGAACTCACGGACCCTGAGATCATGACCTGAGCCGAAGTCAGATGCTCAGCCGACTAAGCCACCCAGTCTCCCCAAGAATTAACTTTTTCTTAATGTATTAAATACTCTTAGACATCAAAAATAAATGACAAATATCTCAATAGAAAAATGGACAAGGCTGGGTGCCTGGGTGGCTCAGTCGGTTAAGCATCTGACTTTGGCTCAGATCATGATCTTGTGCTTTGTGGGTTCGAGCCCTTTGTCAGGCTCTGTGCTGACCGCTCAGAACCTGGAGCCTGCTTCGGACTCTGTGTCTCCCTCTCTCTCTGCCCTTCCCCCGCTCGTGCGCGCGCTCTCTCTCTCTCTCTCTCTCTCAAAAATAAATAAAAAACGTTAAAAAAGTTAAAAAAAAAAATGGCCAAGGGGTCCCTGGGTGTTTCAGTTGGTTAAGTGTCCAGCTCTTGATTTTGGCTCAGGTCATGAGCTCATGATTCGTGAGTTTCAAGCCTTGTTGGGCTCTGTGCTGACAGCCTGGTATCTGCTTGGGATCCTCTCTCCTCCTCTCTCTTTGCCCCTCTCCTTCTCGTGTGTTCTTAAGAGCGCTCTCTCACTCTCACTGTCTCCAAAAATAAAAACCAAAAAAGGAAAGAAGATGGTCAAAATGTATGAGTAGGCATTCACTTAGGAGTATAAACATATGAAACCTGATTAAGATTCTCAGTTGCAAAGACAGAGCCTTCTTCAAGCCAAATAGGTAAAATAATGAAAAGATGAAGAAATTGGAAGAAGTGTGCTTTTGGTTGGTGGTGGAGAAATTAACACGGTAGTGGAAAAAGTATAGAGTTGAAATGAATTCTGGCCATTATTTAGAGGTAATTTAGGAGTGTTTTTTTATATACTTGGTACCTTTATTGCTTTAAAAGAGGGAAAAGTATTTAAAGTCAGGAAATAGTTAAGTAGAGAAGGGATTCCTGCCATTCCTAACTTAACATGCGGGACAACAGATAAGTGATTTGGGTTCATGCCTTGCCTGAGCTTGTGCGGTAATTGTTAATTTGTTCCAAGATCAGTGTCTCATAGATAAGTGGAAGTCAGCTGTTGTTTTAACTCCCCTTTTCTTGTGTTCCTGCACAGACATCTTTAATAAATGTGTCCATGTCCTGATGAAGGTACTGTTTTGTGGTAGTTTAAAGCCCTTCCCAGGTTTTTCATTATGTTTGTTTATGGGAACTTCCATTCTGATTCAGAACTCAACTCTGGGACTTTTGAGTTAGGAGACTGCTTGTTTCGTAATGAAACTGTCACCCAGGAGATAGCAGTAAACCAGCTCGCCTCCTTCTCCCCTCTTTCACTCACCTGCTTCTCATTGGCCAGTGCAAAGCAATAACCTTAGTGGAGCCATCTCTTCTGTTATAACCTATTTGTCTTCTTACAGGCCTGACTCCAAATGGTCTACAGAATCTTTTCTGTTAGTGCCAGGCGAAATAATGAAATATTTTGTTTGAAAAGGAGTCAGAGATCCCCTTGCCTTCTAGGTACTTCTGGGTTGTAAACATACTGATAGTCAGCAAAGCTAATTGAGCAGGTGAAGTGATGCTGTTACAAGAATTGTAAAGCAAAATTTGCTATGGGTAAATAACAGCAAGGTTTGTTGCTTCAGCTGAAGAATTAAATAACAACCGTAGTTGGTGGCGTTAGCTCAAGATAGAATGGTCTGGGCTGTATAAAATAACAGTTTATCAGGTTTGTTTTTAGCTCATGTGCCAGTCACTCTTCCTGTGGATTATCTCATTTAATCCTCACCTCAACACTACGATACACATACTGTTATCTGTATTTTGTAGATGTGGAAACCAACGCACGGGGAAGTTATGTCATTTCCCAAAGTTAATGTAACTGGGAAGCGTTGAATTTAGTTTAAAATGATTTAAGTGTATTGATTCCAGTTTTCAGTTAACTTTAGTTGACTTCCATATTTGATGGGTTAGGAAAGACAGTTGTAGCAGAAATTCTTTTTTTATAGCAGTCAATTGCTTTTTTCAAGATCTGGAAATGAAGTTATCTGTTGGGTGTTAAAATATTTTTAGGGATAATTATGTTTAAGTGCTACTTGCTCCTTTGCACTTCTAGGAAGTATTGTGGATGTTAACTGTGGATGAACCAATGAGCACCAGCTTTAATACTTTTTGTTTTGGGCGTTGAGGTGTCAAGACTGAGTGGTCCAGCGTGTCTAGTGACAGAGTAAATGCCATGAATGCAACTTTCAGCATTACAGCGACAGAAGAGAAACCATCGGACGTGGACATCTTTGGGAAGATTTGTGTGCCATTGCTCTGGTCTGGACCTCTTCGAAGAGGTTCTTGCCCTTGATAATTCTGAAAGACCGTTAAAGCTGGTATTTGAAAAACAGATGAAAAGCTGATGATGTAAGGACCCAGATCAAAGAAAGATTCTTGTTTTAAATTTTTTTTTTTTAACGCTTATTTATTTTAGAGAGAGACATAGAGACAGAGCACAAGTAGGGGGTAGAGGAAGAGAGAGATGGAGTCACAGAATCCGAAGTAGGCTCCAGGCTCTGAGCTGTCAGCACACAGCCCGACACGGGGCTCGAACTCAGGAGCTACGAGATCATGACCTGAGCCAAAGTCAGACGTTAACCGACTGAGCCACCCAGGTGCCCCCATCACAGAAAGATTCTAAGATGAACTTTCTTCCGCGGGTGACGTGCTGAAACAGTAAATGCTTGAGTCCATCTCACAAGATGGTCTAATCTATAGAATTGACTAGATTTTGTCCTGAAATGGATGAGAAACTGGATGTTTTTTTCCACAGCTTAACTTTTACCTATATACCCTTGATGTAAAATTAATCCACATCAGGAGCCACAACTTAACTGACTTAAATGGACTCAACTCTTGAGATTTGGAATTGTTACTTGTTTTTATTAGCAAAGTAACAAAAAAATGAAAAAAACCTTCGTGAGTTTGTAATAATTTTTTGGCTATGAAATGACACTTCAGATTTATGATATCTGCTTTTAGTAGAATAAATATTTTATCTGTACATGAATAAAAATTCAGAAAATGGTGGTATATCATACTTATTCATATGTAAACGTATGAGTATATTCTCTTTCTCTGTCATTCCTTAGTCTCCCAAAGTGAATTCTTTCTTTTTGACTCAGTTGAATTTTGAGGAAATGTCTCCTAGTGGAGGCAGGATCTGTTATTCTTTAGTGCCTCCATATAACTGCTTCTGATCGCCTGCTTCTGCCTTCAGATCTATTTCATGTTTTAACTTGGGGCATCATTGCATGGTAATTAAGAATACTGGCCCAGCCATCTAACAAACTGATGTTTGAATACCTGCCCAGTAACTTTCTTCCTTCAGCAAATATTTCAGTGCTACTATGTGTCAGATATTATTTTAGGTACTTAGAGAAACCTAGGCTCTAAGAACTTCACTGTAAAAATCCTTCCTTACATAGCTGTGTATAGGATTAAATATGATAATGCACGTAAATTGCTGAGCACATTGCCTAGAAATTGAAACCTATAAATTTTTCCCACCCCAGAACCTATAAGTTTTTTTATTTAAAAAAAAAAAAAAATTTTTTTTTTTACATTCATTTATTTTTGAGAGACAGAGCACAAGTGGGGGAGGGGCAGAGAGAGAAGGAGACACAGAATCTGAAGCAGGCTCCAGGTTCTGAGCTGTCAGCACAGAGCCCCATGTGGGGCTTGAACCCACACACCGTGAGATCATGACCTGAGCTGAAGTCAAACGCCCAACCGACTGAGCCACCCAGGCACCCCAAGAACCTGTAAGTTTATAGAAGCTCTTTCTTCGTATTATTTTCAAATTTTTTGATGATTTGGAACCTCATGGTAAAAATGCAAGTGTAAACAAATGCTCTAAGTTTTAATGTGTCATACAAAGTTACAAACACACAAAGCAAATGATTATCCATGTTTAAAAAGGCTCCTTTGATTTTAAGATGTCAAAAGATAAGCAATAAACTGTGGAAGACTACATTTATTGAGATCAAATAAAACCACAAAGTCAACACCATGTTATGTAATTTTTATTCTTTGCAAAGTAGATTTTAATTTTACTCTTAAGGTCTGCATCTCAGACTTTGAGCTCCATGAGGATAGGAGCGAAGTTTTGTTAATCTTAGTGCACCTCATTTTAGCTTCTAGTAGATAATTGAGTAAATATTCATTAAACAATTTTCTTGAATTAGTTTCAGGATTGACATTCCTCCTTTTTCCATGTCCCATGTAATTAGCATCATGTCCACCACCACACACATTGATAGGGGCGCCTGGGTGGCTCAGTCAAGCGTCTGACTCTTGATCTCAGCTCAGGTCTTGATCTCAGGGTTGTGAGTTCAAGCCGTGCATTGGGCTCTGCACTGGGCGTGGAGCCTACTCAAAAAACAAACAAAAAAACAAACCATACTAATAGGCACAGTAGAAGACACAGATCTTAACAGCCATCATGTAGAACCATTTCTTCTTTTGCCCTCTTATCCATATGTGCCCTCTGTAACTGACCCAGAGTATAGTCTCTCTGGGTCGGTCCATGTTCTAAATCACATTGCCAATTTCCTATTCATACTGGCTCTGAAAATCCTGAACACTGAGTCTCATGTAGCAAAAGCCCTTTCTCTGCTCGGCTTACTGAAGTGAAGGGCTGGGGAGTGTGATAATATGGGCTCTGGTTTGGAATTGGGAATAGTTCTTAGGTTGGAGGATAGCATGTAAAGGAAGAGGGAGAGATTTTGTGGGTCAGAAATCTGGGCGCAGCTTAGCTGAACCCTCTGCTTCAGTTTCTCAAAAGGCTGCAGTCAGGTGTTGGCCAGAACTGGGACCCTTGAAAACCCTGTGGGCTAGGTGTCTAGCCCTGTCCCCCTATAACTTTGGACTCCCCCAAAACTTAACTATGGTAAGTCTACTTGTTGACTAGGAGCCTTACTGATACGTATAAACAGTTGATTTGCATATATTTTATATATGTGTTATATACTGTATTTTCAGAATAAAGTAAGCTAGAGATAAGAAAATGTTAAGGAAATCATAAGGAAGAGAAAACAGATTTACAGTACTGTACATGTATGTATTTATTGAGGAAAATCCACATGTAGGTGGGCCAGGCTAGGGAATAGCGATGTTTCGCAGCCTGGTGGCCTTGGCTCGGCAGGGCAGCTGGAGGGTGGCCTGTGGCGATAGGGGCCTGGAGGCACCCTACAGCTACCCCTTCTGCCTGGAGGTATACCACTAGCCCACGGCCATCGGCAGCTTCGGCCACACGTGAGTGTGTCGGCTGCTGGGAGGCTTCAGGCTGGGTGCTGCCCTCTGGCATCTGGGGCTTGACATCTTGCTGGGAGTAGTTCAGGTCCCGGCTGCCCTGACCCATTGCGAGGACTGGGGTGGGGACTGGGGATCCCCTGCCCCGCGCACACCTGCTTCTGGGCATGTGCTTGTCTGCTTTAGCCTCGCCTCCTGCCCACCAGACCCCAGGCTCCACCGATCACTCACTCAGCACGGGGGAGCCCCAGGAGCTGCTGATGGCCTCCCCAGTACTCAGAGGGCAGCAGGTGTAACCCCTGTGCCAGTCGCCTTTAATTCAGTCCTGCGGAGACTAGAGTGGGCAGTTGTAAATAAATGCCTTGTGGATTTTGCTGGTCAACTCTTAAAAGAAAAATCCAAAAATAAATGGACCTGCCCACTTCAAAGCCATGTTGTTCAAGGGTCAAGAAGGTATTAGGAATCAGTCTGTATACCCTAACCATAGCAGTGATCTTCCATCCCTTTTGTTAGAAGTAAATTACTTTGTCCAGCCCCACACTCAAGGGGAGGAGGAGGCTGCACAAAGCACCGAGACTAAGACCTGGCTTAGAAACCTGAAACCTGCCTCCCACAGGACCTTCAGTGATTTTTAAAAGAGTATGAAGGGGCCCTGAGATAAAGTTAGAGAACTGCTAATCTAAACATATTAAATTAGTGGAAGATGTGTGGGAATCAATCCCATCCCTGAAAAGGTGTTTTTCTAGAGTAAGACCTTGGGCCTGTGGAGTGAAAATGAAATGAGGAAAGCCCCTGATTTTTGTGGACTTCATTTTCTGAAGAGGGAGATCTTAATGTTATGTATTACATAGCCATTTTCCATCAGCATCTTTTGGGAAATGACACAAACATGACAGGAAGAATAGCAAATGTTGTGAAAGCCAGAACATCTGCATCGTCTCCTAGCTGCTGTGAGAACACAAAGCACAATTTTGTCCTCGTCATTTTAACTTCATGCCATTAGTAGGAAGAAAGAATGCAGGTACTTAGGGTGCCTGATTGAGAGGTGGAAAACTAGCATTAACTAACATTTGTTATTATCCTGTGGGACCTGAGAAGCCCGAATGCGTGGTTTCTTGTCCACATTGTGAAAAGGTTCCGCTACTCACTTTGCCACCGTTTACTTCTGTGGTCTTACTATCATTGGGCAAAAGTTTCCTTATCTGTAAAATGCAGCCATGGATTAGATGACGAAGGTTCTGTCTGTCTTCAGAATTTCTTAAGATGGCCTGCGCTGGGGAAAGGAAAACGAGCCGTCGCAGCTTTGGTAAGGGGTGGCTTCAGGCAGAACTTCAGTGCATGACGTTTGTCTTCAGTGTCTTTTCTGCCATCCCTCCTTTATCGTTCCTGTTACTTTTTTCTCCCTTAGATGGAACCCACTCAATAAATATAGTAAGGCTATTCATTTTGCTACAATATTTACTTAAGCCCTTCATATCATAAAATAGGATTACCGGATTTTGATCACAGGTCTTCGTGTCCAGATTTTCTTTAGCTTTAATGCCTATAGTTTAGAGAGGCCTGGGAGAAAAGACTAAGAACGTACTCTTCCAAGAGCCAAGTCAAACTTTCTTTTTTTAAGGGTCTTTATATGTATGTTACCCTTTAGGAAACTCCAGAACTCCGTTCTCAAAGAGAAGGAGTTTGGGGTAATAATTTTTAAAATGGTTGTTAAAATGTTTCGGAGAAATTTCAGCATGGCTGAAGTCCATTATATGACCCAAATAATTTACAAAAACTGTGATAAGATTTTATTGTAAAATTGTTTATATCAGTCATTTAGTCTGGGCAAGAAGCTGTATTTTTCATACCCATTACTTTCTAAATGTCAAGATAAAATAATACTTTTGGAAGCCTACATTTATCTTTGCTTACAAATATGTAATTGAGAAGAATGTCAGCTAAGCCGTATTATCAATATTTAAGATTTACATATAAAAGCAGAAGTAATATAGATATATGCATACTATAGCATTAGAAAATTTGAAAGGTTTCAGCATTTGATATTGGAAACATTTATTTTATTATTCTTTTCTTTAAGTTTGTTTTTGTTTTGTTTTGTTTTTATAATCTCCACCCCCGTTGTGGGGCTTGAATTTACAACTCTGACATCAAGAGTTGCATGCTGTTCTTTTTTTTTTTAAGTTCTTTTTTTTTTTTTTTTCTTAAGTTTATCTTGAGAGAGAGGGAAAGAGAGAGAATCCTCTCTCTCTGTCAGCTGTCAGTGCAGAGCCTGATGCGGGTCTTGAACACGATTGTGACCTGAGCTGAAATCAAGAGTCGGACCAGCTGAGCCGCCCGGGTGCCCCAAGAGTCTCACGCTTTTCTGACAGAGCCAGCCAAGCACCCCTGGAAAGATACTTTTTAGATGTTTCGGGGTTTGCCTGCCTGTCTTGGTAGGTAGAGCATGGTCATGGACAACCTTGGTCTCCAGGTTGTAAGTTCGAGCCCATGTTGGGTGTAGAGGTTACTTAAAAATAAGATCTTAAAAATGTTTCGGATTACAAAATATAGTTAGATTTTTGGTTCAGGAAGGTCCTCCAGTGACATTACTGATAATGTACCTCAGTTATTGCAAAGGACAGACAACTTTGTGTGTCCCTCTTTGGCTTTTCCCAAGTTTATATCTACTTTCTAGAGTATATGCAAGAAAATCTGTGTTTTTGCAAATATATAAAGTAAGGCAACAAAAGCAGTTGAGAAATTGTAGAGAAGCTGGTCTCAGTTTGGTCAGGCCTTCAGTTCTGGAGATTTGCCAACATGGAGGTATAGGGACAGCAGAAATGGTAGGCAGTGGTACAGTAAGAACTCAGGAAATGACCAGAATACTGAATTTTAGATACCAACACTAGGTTTAGTGAGTTACTTTACTTCTTATACTTTCAAAATTTAAGGGTAATACAGTTACAACAATTGAGCCCTCTGTTAGATTTCTTGTGGAGAGTGTTGTCGTCCTTAAGTCATTTTGTATCCTTTTCATGAAGACCCATCTAAGAAATATCTTTCAGATCCTAAATATCTGAAAAAAGTCTTGTTTTTCTGGAGGAATTGAATGCTGCTGTGCCCTGACTCCTGCCCTCCCAAAGCAAAGTTCAGAACATTTTCTTCTTGGCTTTAGCCAGTAGGATTCTTAGTGCCAAATTATGCTTTAGTTTAATAACTTTACATATTTACATTCTAATTTTATGCTTGTTTTAATCTTCTACTCCTTTTTAATTTCCTTATTTCTGTGTGTTTTACTTTTTTCTTTGCTTAAAAATTTTTGGATGAGGTTGTTCTTAAAATATTTTTAAACAAAGAATTCTCAGCCTCACAAATAATCAAATGGTAAAATTGTAGCAACATTGAGAAACATTTTAAATCATATTATTAGAAATGAAACTAATTATGAAAGTGAACTGGACGCTTTCATATGTGGAAGTGAAAATCTATACAGTCTCTTTGTAAAGCCTTAAAATATCCATATATTTTGATCCAGTGATTTAACCTCTTGAAAATATCCTAAGGAAATGCCCTAAGTTTGGGAAAGGTTTTATGCACAAAAGTGTTTATATCTCCTCCTTTATTTAAAAAAGGTAAAATTTAGAAACCACCGAAATGGAATTGTTAAGTAAACTATTATGTATCTACTTGATGGAAAGAGTAATACCGTTTTTAAAAACCACCAAACAGAATCATGCCGGCTAGCATTAATTAGGCATCTTACTGTGTGCCAGGAGTGTGCTAAGTGCTTTCTTTTTTCATCCGCACCACAACCTTACGAGGATAGGTACTCTGTTTCATACACAAGGAAACAGTCTCGGGGAGCTGGAATAACTTGTCTGGGACCACCCAGCTACTGGGTGGGAGAGCCAGGGTCCAAATCCTGGAGTCTGATTTCTGTAGCTGTACTTGGAGCCACTTCTCATGGTGCCTCCTTATGAGATGAGTCGTAGAGGGAGCGAAGCCTAAAATTTATTTAATAAAGAATAAATAGAGGAGTGCCTCTGGACATCCGACTTCGGTTAAGCATCTGAGTTCAGCTCCAGTCATGATCTGGCGGTTTGTGAGTTCGAGACCCACCTCCGGCTCTCTGCTGTCAGTGTGGAACCAGCTTCGGATCCTCTGTCCGCATCTGTCTCCCCTTCCCCTACTTGCACATGCACGCGCGAGCGCACACACACACACACACACACACACACACACACACTCTCTCTCTCTCTCTCTCTCTCTCAAAAATAAATATTTAAAAAGATTTATATAAAAAAATGAATGAATAGAAGATAATATCTATAATTTTTAGATCTGGAAGGGATTTGAAGCCCCTAAGCTCCTCCTCCCCCATTTAGAGAGGAGTTAAGTTACCTGGCCAAGATCTTAGAGTTAAAAAGAGACTCTCGATTTCAGATTTCCAAGTAAACTGTGTTTGCTTTTATACAGTGGGTTTTTAAAAAATTGAAATTTAGTGATTCCTGTATCTCTTAGCACTGTATGGAAGACAGGAAGACTATATCCTTTATTTTCCTTCTGCTTTTATGTTGATAATTTCTTCCATCAGAGTTTTGTCTGTTTCTCATAGGCTGATAGAAATGAGGTGTTGCTATTTTTTTTTTTTTAATTTTTTTTTTCAACGTTTATTTTTGGGACAGAGAGAGACAGAGCATGAACGGGCGAGGGGCAGAGAGAGAGGGAGACACAGAATCGGAAACAGGCTCCAGGCTCCGAGCCATCAGCCCAGAGCCCGACGCGGGGCTCGAACTCACAGACCGTGAGATCGTGACCTGGTTGAAGTCGGACGCTTAACCGACTGCGCCACCCAGGCGCCCCAGAGGTGTTGCTATTTTTTAAAACAATGATATGTTTATAACTTTAATTGCCGTGAAAGGCATAAGTAAATTGATAACTCTGAACAGTGGTGCTTTAACTTTAATGCTAAATGTAAGTTTGTAAGTAAGTCAGGTTATATACATTATTCAATTTTTCTATCCCCAAATTTTATTTTATTTTTTTTTTTAAATTTTTTTTTCAACGTTTATTTATTTTTGGGACAGAGAGAGACAGAGCATGAACGGGGGAGGGGCAGAGAGAGAGGGAGACACAGAATCGGAAACAGGCTCCAGGCTCTGAGCCATCAGCCCAGAGCCCGACGCGGGGCTCGAACTCCCGGACCGCGAGATCGTGACCTGGCTGAAGTCGGACGCTTAACCGACTGCGCCACCCAGGCGCCCCATATCCCCAAATTTTAAAATGAGTTTGGATTTATAAAGGACCTTTAGAAACAGGGCATAAATTTTCATCATTGCCCAAATTTCCTTTTCTCACATTTCCCTCTTTCAGGTTTTCTCTTCTTCTTGCCCTCTTTTCATTTATTATTTCAGAATTTTTGAGAATACTGCATCTCCAATTGAATTTCAGTTTGAACTATCTGGTACATATTAGGCTTCTATTTTCTTAGTAGTTGGAACATGGAAATTTTTTTTTTTTAAGTTCTCTTTTTTCCTGCCCAAAATATGATGATCTGGTATACATGCTCTGCCGTACTGTTAACCTCTGGGTAGTAATTCTTTTGTTGGTCAGTAGTGTAAGTGTAAGAAGTCTCTAAGACTTATTCTATAAAATAAATATAAAATGGAAAAGAAAAGGAAAAAATAGCTTGGCTTTGATACATGTTTCATATGCATACGTTGAAAAGATGTTCTGAAAAGTTAGCTTGAACAAAAAGTGCAGGTAGAGTAATTATACCACACAGTGAAACCACCCATACTTTGAATGTCATATAAATTGTGTGCCTTCAGTTTTCTTTTTCTTTCTTTCCTCCTTCCTTCCTTCCTTCCTTCCTTCCTTCCTTCCTTCCTTTCTCTCTCTCTCTCTCTCTCTCTCTCTCTCTCTCTCTCTGTCTCTTTAGGTTTATGCAGAGACAGAAATGAACACTAGTCAGTTTCTGATCATCAGTGAGGGGGAAGTGTCAATTTCTGGTAATAGAATGATCTGTGGTTTAGGAAAAGATGTGTGCTTGGGAGTTAAATATTCTGCTTTACAAAGTAGATAACAGTTTTACTTCTTTTAAGCCGTTACCAGATTTATTTTGGAAGGAGTTACTTGAGTAATGTGTATGCATATTCTGAATTTGGAAGCATTGCAGAAGTATGTGTGTGGTAATTCTTTGGGGTACAGTAGTGCTCTTTAAGGGCTCAGGGGGTAGTTACATTTTTTAACTTTAGAGTTTAACTGCAGCACATTTTATAAATGAGAGATACTAAGTAGACAACTTGTTTGCTTTCTTGCATAAAATAGTTATTTGATGAATGTAAGGGGAAGGAAGCAAAAATAATACAAAAACAGGGAGAGGGATAAAACATAAGAGACTCTTAAATATGGAGAACAAACAGAGGGTTGCTGGAGGGATTGTGGGAGGGGGGGATGGGCTAAATGGGTCAGGGCATTAAGGGATCTACTCTTGAAATCATTGTTGCACTATATGCTAACTTGGAAGTAAATTAAAAAGAAAGAAAGAAAGAACGATCATCTGAGACTAGAAGAACTGATTTATTAACTTATTTTAACCTTTATTGTTACCCATTAAGTGTGATGGTATACTGATTTACATACATCACTTATTCTTTTTTTTTACTATGCAACTTTATTTTTTATTTTTATTTTTTTTAATATATGAAATTTATTGTCAAATTGGTTTCCATACAACACCCAGTGCTCATCCCAAAAGGTGCCCTCCTCAATACCCATCACCCACCCTCCCCTCCCTCCCACCCCCCATCAACCCTCAGTTTGTTCTCAGTTTTTAAGAGTCTCTTATGCTTTCGCTCTCTCCCACTCTAACCTCTTTTTTTTTTTCCTTCCCCTCCCCCACGGGTTTCTGTTAAGTTTCTCAGGATCCACATAAGAGTGAAACCATATGGTATCTGTCTTTCTCTGTATGGCTTATTTCACTTAGCATCACACTCTCCAGTTCCATCCACGTTGCTACAAAAGGCCATATTTCGTTCTTTCTCATTGCCACGTAGTACTTCATTGTGTATATAAACCACAATTTCTTTATCCATTCATCAGTTGCATACATCACTTATTCTTAAACCCCCTGAAGTTTAATCAGAAAAGATCACTCTTGGGGTGCTTGGGCAGCTCAGTCGGTTAAGCGTGCGACTTCAGCTCAGATCATGATCTCCCGATACATGAGTTCCAGCCCCATGTCAGGCTCTGTGCTGACAGCTCAGAGCCTGGACCCTCCTTTGAATTCTGTGTCTCTCTCTCTCTCTCTCTCTCTCTCTCTCTCTCTCTCTCTCTCTGCCCCTCCCCCGCTCATGCTCTCTCAAAAATGAATAAATGTTCAAAAAATTTTAGAAAAGATAGCTCTCATCCTGGAAGAACTCACAATTCAGTTTTGGGGAAGGGGGAGACAGATGAATTGATGAAAAGTATAATACCCTGTGATAAATACTGTGAGAACGTAAACCTAGTGTGCTGTGCAAGAATAGAAGAGATTCGTTTAACCCAGGTATTTAGCAGGGAGGAGGGAGAAGAGCCAGAGAAGACTTGTCAAAGAAGACCCAGAAGGCTGGTAGGGATTAAGTTGAGAGTATGGGGGTCAGGGAAGTCCAGTACATTCTCTGTAGTGGACTGAACACAAGAGCATTTAAATAGCATGCTAAGTTTTTATCCAGAATGATAGCTGACATTTAATATAGTGCATATCGTGTGCCAGCCACCATTCCAACTACGTGGTGTGTATTAACTCCTCCCATTTAAACAACAACCCTATTATGTAGGTATTAGAATTATCCCCATTTTACAGATGAAGAAACCGAGGCAAGGATGCAATACCTTGTCTAGGAAACAATGTGGCTAGGAAGTGGTAGCTCCAGAATTCAAACCCAGTCTGTCTCATTTCGGTTTGGGCTTTTACTACGCAAGAACTTAAACTCTGGGTTGCATTGGAGATAAACCCTTTCAATTAACTTGTATTACTGAAGCAAATATGTTATTTTCGTAAAGCAAATATGTTAATTTCGTAAAATGTGAAACCATGAAAGCAGAAAATATGTTCTGCTTCTGGAGGAACGTTGGGCCTCTTCATCTTCTTGCTTCCAAACTTCCTCCAGTTACCAGCCCTCTTATACCTCAGCATGATCCAATTTCTTTGTTTCTGTTCCCTCTGCATACCAGCCTTTCCTTATCTCCAAACATCGTTGAACATAATGCAAATTCCTAAACTCCCTTCTTCTGCTATATGCCTTTAATTCCCTCCTCAGCCCATTGAAATCTGGGTTCTAAAGAGGGATTCATGAGGAAACTTGCTGGATTGTGGAGGACCAGTCTGTAGAGCTGTGCTATTTTTAATTTCTCAAACTGTGCTTGGAAACCCAAGGCATATGAATGGAGAACGCAGGTGGGATCCTCTGGGATTGGGGGCTTTGTCGGGATGTACAGCAGACGGACAAGGAAGCAAGGGGGTAGAAAAGATTGACAAGAAAGTCATTAATGGGCATTGTGGTTTCAGTGGAATTGAGATGGAATTGAAGAAAGGAGCAAATTGATGGTCTGGGGGAAAATGGAGGCCAGGAGGTGTGCCTAACTTACTGGATGAGAAGGGTAGGTCTTTAATGGGATTAAGGGAGTGACAGATCCAGGAGGAGTGGAGTTGTATTGGGAGAGTTTAAGGTATTAGAAGAGGAAGAGTTCTAGGTGATGATGGGTTCAAGATCCGGCCATTGGTGTGAGTGACTGAAGGGACAGTCATTAGAGTGAAGGATGCTGGTCCCCTAGGGTGAGGAGGGGCCTTATATGTACAGTGAGCACTGTGGTGAGCCAAAGAAAGAAAGAATGCAGAATTTGCAAAATGCCCTTTATTATCTCTGTTGCTTGCTGTTAGATGGTAGATACTCATTTTATTAACAGGGATGTGTTTACCTTTGTAATTGACATTTTATTCTTGTTTGCATAGAGTAATGAATGCAAAGGCTTCACGGAAAAGGAACGTTATTTGTCTGATCAGATTCTTGTATGTGTCTTCTTTTTGGTATATTTCCTAGGGTAAGTACTCATGTTAGCAGGATTTTGACCTTATCTGTCATTCTGGGCAGTCTGTTCTGGCATTTTCTTTCCAGAAATCAAAGAGGAGAAAAGGATGTGAGGTGAAGACGTGGATGTATACACATCTTTCCTTCAGAATGTTTGAAAGTTTGGGGGAATGTCCACCCGAGTCAGATAGAAAGAAAGCAGTAATCATGGCTTGGGAAATAATTGTTGTCTTCCTTTTGTTGTTCTTGCTTGTTTTGTTTTAATTGTGTACAGTTAGAATGTTGTAGGTGCTTCTCAGGATTTGGATTATGGTGTTTAAATTTTAGGTAAAAACGGAAAATGATGCTTCATAGTACAGTGTTTTTAATCTTTGAGGATGTCACCACAGGAACATCAGGGGAAAAAATGTAATCTTATGTTTGAGAGAATTAGCTTATTGTTAGCCTTCCCCTAAAAGGGTACTACTTTGGAGCTAAACATTGATGAGCACAAACAACAAAGGTGGTGGTACAGTCTGCTGGTTTTCTACGAACTTTGGCGTAACTATCTTTAGTGGAATCTGGAAGCCCCCTGCCCCCGCCACCTTTTTTTTTTTTTTTTTTTTAAATCAACAGAGTGGATCAAACTGACTCTAAAAAAATGGTTTCTAGTAATCTCATGAACAGAGGAAATCTAAGTGCCTGGAATATATTACATACTTCAGTATTCTGGGGCACTAGAGCATTATCTAAAAAATATATTTTAATAACATCCGGTCTCCTTCTATTGTAAGTTATTTTATTTCTTCAAATTTTGTTACCTTCCTTAGTTATGTGCAGCTTAGATTAGATTGAAAATGAATACACATACACAGACTTATTTTGCTAGGATTGTAAAAGTAAATTAATATGTTATTTTAGTAGTTTCCAAATCGTGTTCCTCAAGGGATCAGTAAAGATTTAACCGACAACCAACTAGTTTCAGATGATAATAGTGAGATCTATGTGTGTGTGATAGAGACAGGTATAAGAAAGTCTCATGAGCAGACTGTGAGGTTTTAGCTTTCACACTAATCTGAAATTCATTTGTACCTTAGTAAATTAGGGCCAGTATTTATCAATATTTTCCTGATTATGGACAGAAATAGAGTTTAGAGAGAGAGTTTCAATGTTTTAGTGAGAAGTTTTCCTTTTGATTTTCTTTCCTGTTCTCTCCATCTCAGGTACTAGGAAAATAGCATTTTTCCAGTAAAAGATCATATTTCTTAGTGGCGCCTGGGTGGCTCAGTCAGTTGAGCCACTCTTGATTTCTGCTTAGGTCATGATCTCAGGGTTGTGGGATCGATCCCCACATCTGGCTCTGCACGGAGTGTGGAGCCTGCTTAGGATTCCCTCCGTCCCTCTCTCTCTGCCCTTCCCCTGCCCTATTTCTCTCTCACTTTAAAAATAGATGAATAAACTTAAAAAAAGAAAAAAGTCCTGCTTTTTAGAAATTCTCCTGGTTTGACAGCCTGAGCTTGTTCTGACTCTAGGTTATTTCCTGCTTGACATAGTAAAGCTTTGCAAAATGAGTGAAAACACCATTGTCATTTTTGTCGTCACTGACTGTATGTTGTGACAGGCTTCGTGATGCATAACGTAAAATAATTATCCATATTTTGCCATTAAGAGACAGTGATGAGAAGATAGGATGTAAGATAACATTAAAATTTTGTTTTTTCTTTATATGTGGATTATTTTAGTCAAATGTGTTTCTTTTCTAAGGGTCGGCAGTTTTCTCCAGGTTGTTAAATGTGTTTTCTTATCTTTTTATGTCCTAAAAGGATCCCTTTGGATGCTTCTACAAATAAAGGCCATCCTATTTGCTATTAGGATTACCTGAACAGACCTCTGGAGAGACTATATTTAGAACCAGTAGTTCAGGTTTCATGTGTTATGTCTTTGCAAATGAGGAGCAGCACAGATGTTTGCAGTTTCTTCATAGAATATGCCTACAAAACAGTAGTCCCACCAGTTTCTCCCTGAAAGATTTGAGGAATTCAAGTGTGCTTTTCCAAAGTGCTGTCCAAAATTAATTCCTCTATAGTTTTACAAATTGGAGAGGGCCATGCAGGAATTGCTAATACGAAGTTTTGTAGGGGGTCCTAGGATCCCTAATCTATTTCAGTGTTCATTTTTTCTCAATGTGAAGGCGAACTAGCACCATAAGAAACTCCATTGTTGATCGTTTGAGAGCACAAACCAGATAATTATCTATATTCTGTATAATTGTGTAGTTAAATTAGAGCTTTTATTAGATTTGGTTTTTTACTTTTTTGCAAACTCCCAAACCCAAGAATGTTCATAACTGAGCCACAAGTGGCCAAATGAATCAAAGCATTTGTGGCCAATAGAAAAGGTTAGGAAAGAATTCTTTCAAAGTATAACTGCATTTGATAGTTTCTTGCTCACAGCAGTGTCAGGTTAACATGGATGACTCTAGCTCTCATTCTAATGTGTGATGACACTAGGGGGAAAAAAGCATGTATTCCTCTAGGATAGCATTTCTAATATTTCTCTTGCCAAAGACTGCCGGCTGGCATTTTGCCAGGAGCTTTGGGTATTGACTGATTTATGTATACATTTAATTCAGATTTACATAATCTAATTGGACCATTGGGTTTTTAAAAAATGGCCTTGTTTTATTGCAGTACAGTGTTTTCATTACAATGCATATGTATACATATATATATA
>NW_024412436.1:5578976-5619977 GCF_014898765.1 Herpailurus yagouaroundi | reverse complement strand
TATTTTTTTTTTTTTTTTTTTTTTTTTCTTTTTGAGAGATAGCAGGGGAGGGGCAGAGAGAGAGAGAGAATCCCAGGCAGGCTCCACAGTGTCAGTGTGGAGCCCATTGCGGGGCTTGAACTCACAAATTGTGAGATCGTGACCTGAGCCAAAATCAAGAGTCAGATGCTTAACCCACTGAGCCACCCAGGCGCCCCAGAAAATATTTATTAAATGGGATTTGACGTAGGGGTAATTCTGTTTCCTTGAGTGTTACCTAAGTATAATTCATACCAGAGCTGTGTTCCCTATGTATCTCGGTTCTTGCAGCATAAAAAGCTAATGCAGAAGACAGTATTAGTTTTATTCGTCATTAAAAAGCAGCAAGTACTCATAAGCATAAAGGACCTTGAAGCTAGAGTCAGAAACATTTGTCCTCGGCTTGAGCAGTTGAACATATAAGATAACATTCTGTTCTTGATTATCAAGAGTGTTCAGGTAAAAGGTGTTCAGGTAACTTCTTCATCTGTTTCTTTCTCCATCCCCCTCACCCAGTGTATAAAAATTTATTTAGTTGGAATGCCTAGAAATGGTATGTTGTGGTTTATTTTCTTCCGCTGGGTGATTTTTGGTAACTATAGTTCACAGCAGTGTGTAAGACTTACATTCCATAACATTTATTGGTTCCCTATGGCCAGGAACAGTCTGAAGAACTGGATATATTTAATAGAGATTTTTTTCCTTAAGTAGATTATCATCTATAAGTGGTTTTTACCTGGAGAGGGGGAGCAGGTAACATTAATCTTGAAGCTCTTTCACAGTATACATGCCTGGGCCCTAATTCTGGTTTAGTATGTTTAGTGTGGTGTAGGTTCAGGCATCTGTTCTTTACAGAGCTTTTCAGATGATCCTAAAGCATGTTTGCTTTTGAGAATCGTATTTACCTGCAAATAGCTGAGTGCAATAAAGTGTTACAGGTGCTGTGAGAGATAACTGTATTGGGTATAGTGAGGACACAAAGAAAGAGAAGTTTTATTTAGCAGGTGCCTCAGGAAAGGTTTCATAAAAGTAGACACACCTTAGCTGAATCTTGTTCTCCCAGGTGTTTTAGAGTAGGGGGAGCCCCTTGAATCCAAGAGTAGCCCAGGTAAATTTCCGTATGGAGAACAATGTCAACAAAAGGACAGGTAAGAAACAGCTTATTAAATATTGGAAATTGCAGTAGTTGGCATGATTGAACCATAAGGGGAAGGTGGTCAAAAATGAGATGGTTTTTATGTGGCCAGAAACAAGGAGATGTAAGAAAGTATAAAAAGAGAAAAAAAAGAAAACCAGTATAAAGTAGGGAGAATAAGATTAGACTTGAACTTCAGAAAGATACAGGTGACAGTATGGAGCATGGGTCAGAGCAGTAAGACTGGAGGCGGGGCGAGGAGTTAGGTGCAGTCACAGTAACTGGGCCAGAGCGATGGAGAAGAGGCCTCCACTAAGGGGAAGGGACTTGCTAGCAGCTGGGGAGGAAGAAGATTGGAGAAAAGAGGCCAGGGAGGTGGAATCTTTGAGAGTTGTGACTGATCAGATTTAGGAGATGAGGAAAAGTGATTTTTCACTTATGTGGATGGAGAGTGTGGACGATGTGCCACATATCAAGGTGAAGGTTTAAAGGGGGGGTTGGGTTTTGGAAGAAGATAGTGGGGTGGAGCTACAGCTGATGGGGGAGGGAAATGGGATCGGGGCCTGAGATTTACCTTGGGGAGGAGAGGTGTAAAGAACATCTGTTTTGCTTGGAGGGTCTTCCTCCTTCCTGCTTTTAGTCCCCGCCTAATGGGTGGTGCTAACGTTGCTCAGCAGTTAGGATTGTGTTCCCCCAGGCAAGCTCAGTGTCTCCAGTGAAGCCAACCACAGCTTTTTTTTTTTTTTTTTTCTTCTTCCTTTCTTGAGCCGTGGGAGAAAGTATCCTGACTTAAACCCAGGCTGATAAAAGGCAAGAATGGCTGCAGTTACGTGGCTGCCAGGTGAAGCCCAGGAATAAAGTCAGAAATAAGAGAGACAAGTTGGGAGAGAGGGAGGGAGGGGAGGGAGAGAGAAGAGAGTGAGGAAGAGAAATCAGGCTGGAAGATACTGCTTGAGTGTTGGCAATAAGCTCTACTTCTGGTTCTTCCAGTTACGTGGGCCAATAAATCCTTCCCCCCCACCCCCCCCCCCCTTTTACTTATCTGTTTGTGTTAGGTTTCCTATCCCTCGAAATTGATAGGATTCTTCACTCATAGAGAATGATCATGATTTGTTGTTGTTGAGGCAGGAGAATAAATGGTGGAAATAACATGAATTTTCAGATGAAGACTTGGTGAGCATATTCATATTCACACCAAGTAACTTTGAGTTCCTCAGTTAAAAACAAATGAGGCTAAGTGGCTTGCTACAGATCAAGCACCCGACAAATACTAGGGGAGACTAGAATTCAGATCTTGGACAGCTCAGTCATTTTTTGTCCTGTATTATTGGACTTATGCTAACAGAAGAGTTTTTAAAACATGATGGTCTTTGGATGAGCTGCCTGTGGATAAAGGGAGAGTGATTTTTGTGTGCGCATGTGTGATTATGTTTGGAAAACTCTTTGGGATATAGCAGTACAATGACTTTCCTGCTCTAAAGAGCCTCACTGCATATCTACTGATGTATTAGGGTCTGGGCACACTGGTTATAGCTACACAAATCTTTATTTTGAGGCGGTCATAATTTTGAGTTGCTTCAGGGAGAGAGATACTTACAAAGCAGTAAAATCCTGTTTGAATGTGGCAGTGCCTTTTCACTGTCTGGATGTGCTTGTGGAAAATGTCTCCCTAGGACCTTTAATTTTGTTCCTAAATTTATAACAGAGCCACTTCTTGATGCTATCTATTGCTCAAGGTACTTTTGGTGATAAGATTGTTATTAAGTTGGGTAGGTGAGCTGTAGACTGTGTCCTGCAGGGAGCCATTTATTGTTTTGTACAAGAATAGGTAGTGCTGAGGAATCATGTCTCATTTTGGGCATCAAATGGTCTCTCACTTTAAAATCTGACATTGGCACTACTTTTTCTTTGATTTAAACAGAAAAACCAGCGAATGCTCATATGAGCATGAAGAAAGATAACTTAAAAACAACTTCTTTTGAGGCATTGGCGCTATTTTATTTGTTCTATGGAAAATAAAAACGAGGAAGAGCACTATAGTAACATTATATATACCTGTGTCCAAATGGTGAGAAGTAGATGGATTTTGGCCCAATGTCAGTTACCACCATTCTTTCCCCTAGAAAATATCTTTCTTTTGAGCCCCCATATTGATTTTCAGTTGAAAGTGGTAGAAATATACAGGGCTAAGAATACATAGTAGCTTCAAATCTAAAGAAATTTGCTGAGAAGTGAAATAAAAAGCTTTATTAAACACTATTTGAGGCAGAAGCGTATTGGAGAAAATGGAAAACAGACTATAAATGATTGGCTTTGAAGGAAATACTAAGAGATCTATTTAGACGAGGCTGGTAACTACTTGTAATAATGCCATCATTTACTGATCACTGATGATGTGCCAGGAACTGTGCTTCACCGTGTTACCTTATTTCCTCCTTCCCTCCCCCTTTCTTTCTCTTTTCTCCCTTTTTCTTTCTTGCTTTCTCTTTCTTTCCTTTTCTTTCTCTCTCTCTCCTTCCTTCCTTCTTTCTTCTTTCCTTTCTTTCTCTCCCTCCCTCCCTTTGTTCCTTTCTTTTTTGTTTTTTTAAAGAATTTTTTTTTAATGTTTTTATTTACTTTTGAAGGAGAGAGAGAGACAGAGCACGAGCAGGGGAAGGGCAGAGAGAGAGGGAGACACAGAATCCGAAGCAGGCGCCAGGCTCCGAGCTGTCAGCACAGAGCCTGACACGGGGCTCGAACTCACAGAACTCGAGATCATGACCTGAGCCGAAGCCAGACGCTCAACCAGCTGAGCCACCCAGGCGCCCCTCTTTGTTCCTTTCTTGTTTACTTATTTTGAGAGAGAGCGAGCGAGCAGGGAAGAGACACAGGGAGGGAAAAAGAATCCCAAGCAGGCTCCATGCTGTCAGACCAGAGCCCTAGACAGGGCTTGATTGCACGAACAGTGAGCTCATGACCTGAGCCAGATACTTAACTGACTGAGACACCCAGGTGCCCCTGTGTTGCCTTATTTAATACACAGGAGTCTTAGGATGCAGATGGTGTTGCTAACCCTCATTTTATAGAGTAGAAATCCTGAAATTTAGGTTGAACAACTTGCTCAAGGTTCCAGAGGAAGCCGCAAATACTAGAACTGAGATTTGAACGTGGGCACGCTGATCCCCATGCCCCGCTCTTAACCAGTATGCTCTGCCGCCTTCAGTTGTGCTGTAACTCCCGAAGTGACCTCACAGAAAATTCGCCTAATGTTTTGCTATTTCTCATGGCTTGGGTACATCTCTGTCTTTTGGGGGTGTTGACTTAATGGGCAAGAATCAGCAACTTCTCCCCATCATATTTCCTTCATATTGCTTCCTTTTCTGAAATGATCCTTAAGCATTTTTTGGCATTCTGGTTATTATCTATCCTTTTTTTCCTTCATAGCACTTATCATAAATTACAAATCGTTACATAATTGGATTAATTTTTTTGTTTCCTTTTTGGAAGGCATTGTTTTCTTATTAATAATATCCTGTGTTTATTGAGCCATTCCTGGTGGTCAGGTGTGTTCTATATATTTCACATAATTATTCTTTCTGACGGCTCTTTCAGATTGATAACAATTGAGGGAACTAAGGCATGGAGAGTTTAAGAACTTGCCTAAATTTACACAGGATTGAACATGGCTGTTGCTCTTAATTAGAGGCTGGCAAAGGGCCAAATGGTAGTAAATACTTTAAGCTTTCGAGACCTTTCAAGAATATGATGTGGATACTTGCATAACCGGAAAGAAACCAAATTTCCATGCAGTTTTAGTTCTTGAAATTCAAAATATAGTAATAATTGAGTAAAAATTTTTGTGATACAGGTCTGTTAATGAAAATAATAGAATTATTTGGGTGGGTGGGGAGAATACCATTTCATTTAATTGAGGTTCAAAGTTAGTGTTCCCTGTCATCAAACAGTTGCAAATGCTCTTCTGTAAAAACTATTCTGAGCGTGTGGACCATACAGAACAGGCAGCAGGCCAGGTTTTGCCCACAGACCGCCAGCTCCTGTCCTCAACTGCCACCATGGCACTTAACTCACCAAGGCAGTGAATCTCCAGCCAGGTGCACATTGTAGTTACCCGGGGAGCCTTAAATTAGCATTTCTGCCAGTCATTGTTTTGGGAGCTGAGGAAGCAGTGACAGACACAGTACAAATCCCTGCTTTTATGGAATTAGCCGATGTTAAGTGCTAAGTAGAAAAATAAAGCGGGAAAGGGAATAGAGGACAGAGTGTATTGGGAAGATGGCTGTTTTATGTAGGGTGGCTAGTGACGGTCCCTCCTGCAGGTAACCACCATTCTTCACACTTAATGGTAGTGTACCTCTAAACAATGCTTTTGAAACCTATACGTATACTTGCCTATATATGTTTATATTTTTATATGTATATATACATAATTAGTATGACAGCTTACATTTGTGCGGCTTTTTACCTGTAACCTTATTTGTCAGATTTATGCATATTAATAGGTGTCGCTTTAACCCGTGTATGTATCAGTTGTCTGTCACTTGGTAACAAACCCTAAAACCTACCGGCTTAAAATTTAACGACCATTCATTATTGCTCATGAGACTGCAGGTCAGCTAGGTGACTCTCTGACCATGGCTAGGCGTGCTCGTGTGTGTCTCTGACCAGCTGCTGGGTTGGTTGAAGTTTGGGTAGGTGAGGAGCTTGTTTCTGCTTAACGTATTTTATCTTGCAGGATATTAGCCCAATTTTGTCAGCTGAGCGGGATTATAGGAGACAGGAGGAAGTGCAAGGCCTAGAGACTTAGGCTAGGAACTGGCACATTCTTTTATTCATGCACATGAATGCACATCTCTTTTTCCAGTTCTTGGCACTTACCAACAGTGCTGCTGTGGGCAATCTTGCATGCGTGTCCTTGGGTACATGTGCTACAAGAGTTTCATTAAGGTGTGTGTGTGAGAGACAAAGAGTATGCATGCGCAAAATGTGTATGTATTACATAAGCTAGAAGTGAAATTTTTGTGTTGTAGGGTATACCTATTTTTAGCTTGACTAGATATTGCCGGAGTGACTGGATTGACTTACATTCCTACCGGTAGCGTAGTTCTCGCTGCTCCGCATCTTTGCCAAGAGGTTTTAACTTTTGCCAGTCCCGGTGGGTATGAAACGGTATCTCATAGAGGGTTTAATTTGTATTTTCTTTATTATTGATGAGATAAGCACCTTTTCATATGGTTATTGGCCATTTTGTTTCTTTTGTCAATTGCCAGTTAAGTATGTCTTACCCACTTTTAATTGGATTGTTTTTATCTTTCAGTGATTTGTGGAAATTGTTGGATTCTAATGTTGGTTTTATGTGTTATATCCTTTCCCAGTCTGTGTTTTGTCTTTGCATTTTTTTTAATGTTTATTTATTTTTGAGAGAGAGAGACAGAGAAAGATCAGCGAAGGGGCAGACAGAGAGACACACACACACAGAATCTGAAGCAGGTTTCAGGCTCCGACTGACAGCACAGAGCCTGACGCGGGGCTCGAACTCACAGACTGAGAGATCATAACCTGACCCGAAGTTGGATGCTCAATCGACTGAGCCACCTAGGCCCCCCTGTCTTTGCATTTCTTAAATGGACTCTTGATTAACAAAAGTTTTTAGTTTTAATACTTGAATTTTCAGCCTTTTTTCCCCCATGGTTTGTATTTTTTATGTGTCATTAAGGAAATATTTTTTTCATTCTCCATGTTCCAAATCTTGTATTTTCTCAAAGTTGTTGCGTTTGTTATTTCACGTTTTGGTTGTGAATCAGCCTGGAATTTATTTTTGTGTATGGCGTGAGGTCAGGACATATAAATGGATTTGTAGTTCTCCCAGTGTAATTTATTGAAAATTTTTTTCCTTTCCTCTGTTTTCATGCATTCTCAGCTCTGTCATACAGTGAGTGTCTGTGCGTACATCGGTTCTGCATTTCCTTTAACGTTAATTTTATATATAATGTCAGGGAGGAAGACCTTCCTCTGCCCTGTGGTCCTTCCAGCTGGACTTAGAATCATGTTGACATAAGACAGATGAACAGGAGAAAATCCAGTTTATTAGACCTACGTCCAGGGAATCCACATAGACATGAAATTCTGAAGACCAGGAGACAACACGAAGCTAAGGAATAAGGTGAGGGCCTGAGGACGCAAAAGGGAGAAGACTCATTATCGAGAAGGTGAAAGGAGGTGTTTGGAAAAACAAAATTGTTCTGTTATGCAGATGAGTTCCTTAGGTAAAGGGGGCCTCTGTTAATACTTCTCTTCCTGTTCTAGGCTCTCACTTCCAATGTAAATCTAGGCCATGATGGGGGAGGCAGAGAGCCTATCCTGCCTCTGCTGCATTTTTGTTGCTTTTAACTCGAAATAATCTTTAGCCAAAGTGGTGCATTTGGGGGCAGCCTGCCCTGGGTCCCTGCAGTAGAAATGCCCAGTTTTCACTTTTGAAGCTGGTACATTTTGTTTACTACAGTAGTCTCCCCTTATCCGCGGTTTTGCTTTCCGTGGTTTGTTACCCACAGTCAACCTTGGTCCAGAGGCACATGGTCCTCCTTCTCACTCTCATCAGAAGGTCACTAGTAGCCTACTGCTACATCACAGTGCTTACGCCATTCACCTCCCTTCATCTCGTCATGTAGGCATTTTGTCATCTCATATCATCACGAGAAGGGTGATATCAATAAGATATCTGAGAGTACATTCACCTAACTTTTATATGTCATATCACATTATATTGTTATAATTGTTCTATTATTAGTTTTTGCCGTTAATCTCTTTTCTGTGTCTCATTTTTAAAGTAAACTTTATCATAGGTATATATGTATGTAAAGAAAAAGCATAGTATGTATAGGGATTCTGTATGATTTGAGGCTTCAGGTATCTCCTGGGGGTGGTGAAATGCCATGGGTAAGAAGGGACTGTTACACTGTTTTATTGCTTAGTAGTCCTGACTGAATTAGTGTCCTTAATTCCTTTGGGTAATAATAGGTAGGTCTTTTGGTTGCTTACTGAATGCTAGATTACTGTACTCGGTGCTTTAATGCATTAGTTCATTTGGTCCTCATAACCATACTATGAGCTAGCTATGTTTGTTCTCATTTTAGGGATGAATAAACGGAGGCCCAGAGGAAGCCTACTTAGCTGGGATTATGAGCCCAGGCCAGCTGGTCTCAGGGTCTCAACTTGAAACCACTGTGCTCTAGACCATCTCTCATTTGAATGAGTTTATAAGTGACTTTTCTCATTTGAAACCTTTGAACAGTCGCTTCAAGTCAACTATACCCCATCTAAAACGTGTCCCATTACTGATGTTTAAGGACGTAATTCCTAGAACGGAGTCAAGTAGGGGCCGTAAAGATGTATTGTAGTTTGTTTTTAAATTTTAATTTGGCTCCTAAAATGGTCGTCTCTGAGATTTCCCTCTTCCCCTTTCACGTTGCGTGTGAGGAAAATGTAGAAAATGATTTTATGTTTTGGAACATGTTTGTTGTGTATCAAATTTCTGATTTTTTTTCATATGAGTGCTAGTATAGGACATTTACAGGTGAGAGATCTGGTGTTCTTGTGGGTTATTCTTATTTATTTATTTATTTTTAATGTTTATTTATTTTTGAGACAGAGAGAGACAGAGCATGAACGGGGGAGGGTCAGAGAGAGAGGGAGACACAGAATCTGAAGTAGGCTCCAGGCTCTGAGCTGTCAGCAGAGCCTGACGTGGGGCTCGAACTCACGGACCATGAGATCATGACCTGAGCCGAAGTTGGACGCTTAACCGACTGAGCCACCCAGGCGCCCCTATTCTTATTTTTTAAACCAAGATGTAGGGAGGATATGGCTATTGGAGCAACCTGGGGGAACACGTTGTTTTGGATAACCTGGCCTCCTCCTGCTCTTCTCTCCAAGCCTCTGAGAAGCTTTCTTCGTGGAGGCCAGTAGTCCCCTGTGGTCTTCCTGTTCAAGACATCGTGGAACCTGTTCTCTATACCAGCTCTTTGGAAATTCGTAGTTGAGAATTGAATTGTTCTATAGCTCTTTTATTATTTTTCTGATTGCTGTGGAAATTATCTTGTGTTCCTAACAATATTGTAAGCTTCTTAGGACGGGGATGGCATTTTATAGTTATTTTTAATAATCTGCACTGTGTCTTAGTACAGTAGCTAACTACACTGCAGGTGCTTACCAATTGTTCTTTCTTTTAATATGGTTTAGCGAGTAAGACCTCAGTGATAAAGGGTGAGTTTATATTCAACTTAAAATTTTTGAGTTTTATTCACCAAAGTTGTTGAAATATACACTTTGTTCAAAGAATCGTAGGAGACAAAAGATAAATCAGAAACAGTTCCTGCCCTCCAAAGGAATAGGCTCCTAGAACAGTTTACAGATTGTAAATGCAGTTGCTTAATTTTGTGTGTGTAAGTAAGCACTCCTCTTCCTTTTACAAGAGGAAGGGGCTAGAAATTATTTATAATTTAATTGTGAGGATCAAACATAGGAAAAAGTCATTCAAGATGCAATGTATTAAGTTATAAAGCACTGGGGCTAAGAGGGTCTACAGAAGACGGAGAAGTCATTTTGTACTTCTGGTGGCCTGGAGAGAGACTGAGGGTGACAGTAGCATGTGAGCTGCGTCCTGAAATAGGAAGGGAGGATTTTGACAGGTGGATTATGAGTGGAGGGTGGAATAGTATTTCAGAAAGGTGGAACTGTGTGAGCCTACGTCTGGTAGAGGCACAAAAAGCCAGTATGTTGGAGCCAAATAGTTCAATTTGCTAGAATAGAGGGGAGTAAAAGCAAATAAATTGGGGACAGTTTGTGTAGGGTCTTAAATATCAGGCCAAGGTGTTTGGACTTAATTCAGTAGACAGTGGGGAGCCACTGAAGTTGTTTGAGTAATATGATCTGAGTCGTGCTTTTGGAAGATTAATCTGGTTGCATTGTGAGTAATGAATGAGTGGGAGAACGAAAGTGTTTTCCATTGTTGGGTCCCTTTTTGTTTTCTCTTTAGACTATAATTAAAACAAACGTAAGCTTAATTTAGCTACTAAATAATGCTGAGAATCTTCATTAATACGTAGGAAAAATATGTATATATTTGTGTTGTCATATTCACACTACCTCTTAAAAGTAGTTGAGGCCCTATTCACCTGTTGGATTCTAATTAAAATTTTTTTATGGCTGGCATTTCTTTGGGGGCTTCCCCACTGTCAGAAGTGCTTGCTGGGGCGCCTGCGTGGCTCACTCCTTTCAACATCTGACTTCAGCTCGGGTCACGATCTCACAGGTCATGAGTTCGAGCCCGCATCGGGCTCTGCTCTGTAATGCGGAGCCTGCCTGGGATCCTCCCTCTCTCCCTCTCTAGACTCTGCTGCTTCTGCTTCCCCACTTGCACCTGCGCGCGCACACTCTGTCAAAATATACTGTTTTTTAAAAAGAAGTACTTGTATTTGTTTTGTTTTCTTTTTTAAATTTTTTAAGTGTTTAATTATTTTTTGAGAGAGACACAGAGTGCAAGGGGGGGAGGGGCAGAGAGAGAGGGAGACACAAAATCCAAAGCAGGCTCCAGGCTCTGAGCTGTCAGCACAGAGCCCCTCATGGGCTCAGCCCACTAACCGCGAGGTCGTGACCCGAGCAGAAGTCGGACACTTAACCGACTAAGCCACTCTGGTGCCCCATTTTGTTTTGTTTTTAACAAAAATGCAAGAGAACAAATCTACACCTGTTATTTATTTACTTTTCAGTAAGTTCAAATCCTTGAGGGGTAAGCATCACACGGATTCTGTGGCCCATGGCTTTAGCAGGAAGGTTGGGTTGCTTCAGAATTTGGCAGGAACCATGCCACTGCTTCCATGAGCCCATTATTTTTCCCCAGAGTACTCTGGGTTGTTCATTTTGCCACAAGGAGTCACTGTGCTGTGCTTTGCTCTGTACACATCAGCACATCTCTTGTCTAGGTAGAATTCATTTTCATCTCGAGCATAAACACCTTCAGTTTTAAGAAGAGATATGTGTTCCCTCTGGTTCCGGAGACTCTGCTTATCACCAGCAAAAATGGCTTTGCACCACAGCCTTCCCGGAACCCTGTTCCCAGCAGGCCCCCAGAGGGCTCCAACATGGCGGAAAGAGCAGAAGTACTTGTTGCATTCAGATTCTTCAGTTAGTTATGCACCACGGAGGGTGTTTCATCTTCCAAATACACTGTCCTGCTTGTAGCATCGTAAAGCTCAAAAAGCCTTCAACACCTCTCCCTTTGGCCACCGAATAAAGTCCGAACGTAACCCGACAGTCCAGGCCCTCCTTCATTTCTCTCTCCCACTCCCAGACTGCTTCAGAAAACTTCTTAAGACTGTTGTGATTTCCTTTTCTTGTGTCATTTACTCTGTTTTCTGTGACTTATAGTCATAAGATTAAAAAGGGGGGGAAATATGTTGAGGTCTGAGAACTTAAGTGACTGGCAGAGCTGGGATCAGAGCTCTTATCATTTGTTCAAAACTTATTTTTTGTACTTGCTACGTACGGGGTGTTGTGTCATACCTTGAGGATGGACGTGATGGTAAGCAAAAGAGAAGTGGTCCCTGCTGTTGATAGCCCACAGTCTTGAGGGACAGACATTAACCATCAAGTATAATTTAAACCAATGTCATAACTACTAAATAGGGTAGGTCCTATCAAGGAGAAGTCCTTTGGGGTACTCGGAGAGGATATCATGGGGGAAGGGGGTGAAGCTAATTCCGAGTGACTTGTGTTGGGGAAGGTCTCTTTGAGGAAGTGAATTTTATAAGCGGAGAAATGAAATGTGAGAGCTTCCGCAATCATGCAGGCAAGGCCCAGCGTGAGAAGGGCATTCCAGGCAGAGGGAACAGTAGACGTGAAGGTGCCCCCAGTGGGAAAAAATTTGTGGTAGTAGAGAACCGGGAAGGTCGGTGTGGCCAGAGTGTATTTTGATTAATGAGAAGTAGGATGAGGCTGGAAAGTTAGGCAGAGACCAGATCTTATAGAGCCATTTAGGCCATATTAAGGATTTTTCGTTTTATATAAAGTGCAGTGAGAAGAAAGTAGCAATTGAAGGGCTTTTGAGTGGAGGAATGACACAGTCCAATTTATGTTGTAAAAACATTGTGATTAATAATACATCCTAAATCTAACCGCTTCTCTCCACTACCCCACTCTGGTCTAAATCTCATATAAATTAACTGGTCTCTGCTTCTACCCTTGTAGCCCTACGGCCTATTCTTGACATAGTGTTAGTGTTTTCCTTTAAGATATTAGAGCATAACTCTCCTCTGCTCCAGATCTTCTAGTGGTTTCCCATTTCATGCAGAGTAAAAAGGCAGAGGCACGCTCCTACCTCAGGGCCTTTGTACTTGCTGTTCTCTTTGTCTAGGATACTTTCCCCCGTGTCCTCATGGTTCACTTCCTAACCTTCCTCAGGCCTTTATCTAGCTGGTGAATCTGTCCCTGGCCGCTGTATGTGGCTCTGGACCACACCCCTGCCCATCCTTCCTTCCTTTCTCTTTTCTCAAAACACTTACTGACCTCTGATGTTCTATATTAGAATCTAAGTTTCCCTAGGTAAAGGATTTTGTAAGCAAATTTTGTGCACTGATGTATTCTCAGTGCATAGAGTGCCTGGCATATAGCAGACATTCAGTAAGTATTAGTTGAAGGAATGAATGGAAGGAGAATGGTTTGGAAGAGTCTAGAGCAAAAGGTGAGTAGAAGCTGTGAGAACAATTAAAGGTTCTTTGTCCAGATGAGAGATGATGTTGGCTGGGATGAAGGTTGTGGAAGATGCAGAGAAATGATGGATTCAAGCTATATTTTGGAGACAGATTCAGCAGGATGGTTCGCAATGATTAAAATAACTCAAGTTTTTACCTTAACAAATTTAGTATTCTTTCCATTAAAGCACATGAAACATAATTGTTAGCTAGTAATATGTTAGTAACCAGATGAGTCTTTTTTTTTTTTTTAAGTCTGTGTCTCGTGGTGCTCACTGATTGCTCACTGATGGCTGCAGAGTGTGGTGAAGGCTAATAAGAATTTGATAAATCTTTCAAGTGCTTAAAATACTTGTATACTTTTAAAATTGAACATGTGAGACCATGCATACAGTAGTGAAATGTGTGTGATAGTTGTCAGCCTAGGGTAGTGGTTCTCCCCTGGGGAGCACATGACCATGTGTGGAGACATTTTTGGTTGTCACAACTTCTAGGATGCTGCTCGTGGCAGTAGTTGTTGGAGGCCAGTGTGCTGCAAAACACCCTACACTGTGCCAGCTCAGCCCTCCTTCCTCAACGGAATCATCTGGTCCAGAATGTCAGTTAGTGCTGAGGTCGAGAAGACCTGCCTCAGGGATTAAAACTTCACCTTATGTCAGTGCCAAACCTACAGTTACACCGTGACATCCACAGGCTGGTACAACCTCTTGCCTATACAAGATTTCATTAGAATGGTTGTACTTAAGTTTTAAACAAATATGCTGTAACTGACACACGTGTGTGCTCATGTACTGAAATCCAGTTGAAAGCTACATCTTCAAAATCGTTCTCTTGAAGCGGTCATTCGTTTGTTTATGTGATCCTGCCTTTTTTTTACAACTGCCTTTGAGACCTGCAGGAAATCCTTTAAATCTCCTTATTGGTACCACATTTTCTTCTGAGATGTACTGTGCTTTCTGAACGTACTGTGATGGGTGGTGAGGTTGTGTAGTGATTCGGTTGTAAGACGAAGTTGAGATATGACTATCAAGAAATAATTGGCCCTGAAGATTACAAGTAATGTTTCTTCTAACAGAATATGTCATAAGTACATCTAGGAAATAAATGTTTATATTCTCATTGAAGGAGAGTAGTTGTGGGGCACCTGGCTGGCTCAGTTGGTAGAGTTGGTAGAGTCGCATGACTCTGACTCTTCGCGTTGTGAGTTCGAGCCCAACGTTAACTTAAAAAAAAAAAAAAAAAGAAGAGGTGGCCTGGGTGGCTCAGTCTGTTGAGCGTCTGACTCTTGATTTTGGCTCAGGTCACGATCTCACAGTTCATGGGTTCGAGCCCCATGTCTGGTTCTACGCCGACAGTGTGTGTGGAGCTTGCTTAGGATTCTCTGTGTTCCTCTTTCTCTGCCCCTTCCACACACACACACACACACACACACACACACACACTCTCCCTCTCTCAAAAGTAATTAAATAAACTTAAAAAATAATAAAGAGAAGTGGTATGTGAAAGTTTAAGATGATTTAAAACAGAAGCTGTGTTTATCGTTACTGTCTAGGATCATGGGAAAGAGACATTCTCATATGATATTGGAAAGACAACTTGGCAAAACTTTTGGACAGCAGATTGGTCATACTATGAAATTTAAAAATGTTTGTACCCTTTCACTTAGGAATTCCACCTCCAGCCATTAATTTATAGAAACTTTTACACCGGTGAGCAAAGGTATACCTACAGTGCTCTTTCTTAAAGCTTTGTTTGTAAAGTGGAAAAAATAGGAACGGTCCAAATATATAACAACAGCATGTTGGTTATTAATCCTTAGTATGTCATTTCAGTTGACTACTACTATACCAAAAAATTTTGATATGTCGACTGACATGAAAGGAGGTACAGAATATATTAAATTGGGGCAGGGGTGTGTAAAAACAGCAATCCCAAACTAGTATATACAAATTATACAGAGTTATATATGTAAGCTATACATAGAAGAACCGGAGGAAAAAAATGCTAGATCTAACAGTGGGATTTCCAATATTTCAGACTTGTTTGTTGTTGTATGATGAATGTAGTGTTTTACAGCCAGAAAAATATAAATCTGTTTTAAAGCCACGATCGTTTATTGTTTTGAAGCAGTTTTTTGTATTAACATTGCATTTAAGGATCTTTGAGCCCTTCTGTATTTATATTCATGAATGCCTAAAATTAGCCAACGGTTCCTAGAGCTTTTGTTCTTTATCTGAAGTTATTCACTCATCTTTAAAAATGTTTTAATTCTTGACTTTAAAGTGAAATTGGCAAAGGTTAGTGTGATTGTTTTGTTTTTTTTAAAAGAATCTTAGGCTTTGAAGCATGTTGCAAAATGCTCATCTGTACTTACCCTGCAGGTGGTGCTGCTGGTTTTGCAGTGTTCTTTGGTACTGTTTATCACTCAAGTAAAATTCCCCTAAACTGGAAAATTATTTAATTACTGGTTCTGCTTGTAGAATGCTCTCTTTCATGTAATTATTGAAAATCAGATGTTCTATTACTATCATTTCAAGAACTACAGTGTAGCAGAAAACAATTATAGCAGGTTTTTAGGACATCAATTCATTTTGTTCCTTATTTATCTAGGTTATTACTTGTTACAGTCTCTGGGAAAAAGAAACTTATTTCAACCCTGAGTGATATTCTCTAACTCCTTTAAAGTTCCAAAACTTCATCAAAACTGGCAAGAGAACTAATTTTTTCAAATGAATTCCCTTTGAAGTCCCCCCTTTCTCTCCTCTTTGTGTGTTCAACTCCCCCACTCTTCTCCCTCTCTTTCTCTCAGTCTGTCAAGTTCAAGAGCAGCTCAGATGCCATGAATTAGGTGAAACACAAAAGGGGGAAAGGAGACCCTTTTGAAGAACAAAGGCCTCCCATTAGGCTGCCATGTTCTTTTTTGACCAAACATGCACCCTACATGGTTTCTATTGTCGTCCACATGCCCTGCACATAAGGTAAATACAGTAGATCCTCATTACCTCACGTTTTCCTCCTCTTCCTCCTATGCCACACGCAACCAGTGAAGCTTTGGGGCTTTGATGTCTTTAGGCATTCTTATACAGTTGCTTTATCTCCTTTAAAAAACTCCAGGGGTAGAAATGGAAGTGGAGAGCAACGGACGGACGCACACCAAGTAAAACCCCACACGGAGAGAAAATTAGCTGATAGAGAAGCTGCAACCCAAGAATCCAGGGCAGGTGGAAGGAACCAAAGATTTCACTGCTATTATTCTTCCACTCTGTGCCTTTTAATACCCTGCACTTTTAAGATAATGACTTTGATTTACACTGCCGTATAGATTGGTGAGTTAGTCTCTCCTTTCTTTGTCTCTGTAACAAAACACACAAATGGGAATAAATTTAATTGCTGAGAACAGTTCTTGTAATAATGAGAACTCTTGCCAATCTGTTCCTCCTTCCTGGATGTTTGCTCTTTGGTGTCACGCATCTGCCTTAACTGTAGGTTTGTTGTCTTCAGGACTTTTCATGGGGCTGGAACTGAGAAATCACAAAAAAGAAGCTTTACGTAGGAAATAACGAAAGGGATAGCCTATGCAGAACAAACTTAAAATTTCAGAGAAAATTAGTGAAATCTCGTGTTCTACGTATGTGTAATTTAGCTTGCTTACGTCAGGTTGCTTTAATGTTGATGACAAAGGTGGTTGCTTTTGTAAGGAAGTACGTGATTCTAGATAATTTTGCCATTTTCATTGAGAAAAAGCATTATCAAGTTAGCGGGTGTTTCGCAATTGCCAGAGACCTCCTTAATTCACTGCAGAGATGAAGTATGTGATGATTAGAGTTTTGGACTATGGCTTGATTTATATTTATTCTTTCAGAGAAATTGGATGGTAAGTGCTTTGTGGTAGGGTTTAAGGGCCTGTCAGAACGATGGAAGAGGGAGAGTGACGATGGGGGAAGAAAGAACAGTCTTCCCTTTTTTTGTGTTTTTCAATTAAAGATTGCACTATAGTGGAGAGCAGGGTTAGAACTTCTGACGTGTTTTATCTGAGGTTGAACTAATGCTGGGCAGCTTGTGACAGCCTTCGGTAAGGGTGTCTGCCTTTTTAGGGTTACAGTGGAGTAAAAAGAAAATGAAAGAGATCATTCTTTTGTAGGAACAGTAGTAACATTTTATCTTGAAAGTTTCATGAGGAAATTTTTGGTATTTGTTTCTTTCCCTACGTGCATTCTAAATAAAAGCACATAGTACACTCAGCCCTCACCCCACTTTTTTTTGTCCTAAGGATTTCTTTTAGTACTAAAACCTGGCGAGTGCACTTGAAGTAAAAAAAAAAACCAAAAAACAAAACCAAACCTGAAATTAAATGTGTTAACTACTTGAGGAAATATTTTGACCTTTAATGGACCCTGAATGTTGCTTTTCAGAAACCGTGTCCCTTGGTTTCTTATTTTTGGGGTACAGTAGTTTGCAAGAAGTCCTTTGGTTTATATACTTGACAGAACAAAAAGCAAAGGGCTTCTCGCTTTGTACTGTGTAGGAAATTACCATTTCTGTTGTCTGCACAGGATGTTCTAAAGGTGTAGCCAGGGAGTCTCAGAGGGGAGAGAGAGAGAGAGAGAGACAGAGACAGAGACAGAGACAGAGAGAGACACTTGCTGTTCTAATCTTTTCTTGCTTTTGCCTCTGGTCATAGGATGGATTGTGTTTCTGCTTTTGTTCCTTAGGGTGGCATCTGTCTTCAGGAGAAATCACTTCACAGTCAGACACAGATTGCTGAACTGTGGCATTTTTGCTGTTCCCAGTTCATTGGGAACCATTTTAATATAGGTGCATTTAAACACTTGTTATTTGTGAATGGGGAGAGATGGAGAGGGAAGTCTCATTCTTTACTGAGCGCTCTGTCTCCTGCCCATCACCTTTCGGGAAACAGTTCTGCCCCAGCACATGGCTTTTCACTGATGCCCAGATGTGTATGCTAATCTGAAAGATCCCCTGCCTCAGGGACTACACAGTTACACTTTCCGCATATGGAGACACTTCTGAAATTAACGATTTCTTGACACTTTCTGGTTCATGATTATACCTTTCCAAGTTAGTATTGGTTTTAACATATTTCAAATATTGTACTCCAATTAGTGTATACTTACACTGTTTCAGTTATTTAAGTAATTTAACATCTTAGGACTCTGTGGCTTTAAATTGAAAGAGATGTAAGTGTTTAGTTTAACATGTTTTGAAACCTCATCCTAATAGTAATGTTATTATAACAGTGATAGCAATTAGAAAAACAATAAAGTAAATAAGTCTAAAAATAGAAAAGAATACCTAACTGGGAAAATGGAGAGAAAAGCATTTTAAAGATCATCTGTTTTCCTGAGATGCCCTTTGGACAGTTACTGGCAAGATTTTAAACATTACATGTATTTGTGACTAAAACCTGCCTTCTCAAGAACACAGCCTAACTGCGGCAGCCTCACAGGGTCTCATTGTGTAGAATCAGACTTCCATGATGGCTGAAAGAGACCGGGCATGATGAGATTGGCCAAACCTATATTTATTGAAAGATTGAGCACGAAAAGATGTGGAGCTTTACAGTAGTTGAAGGAAGTAGGATTTATAAAAAATGGCGATGGGTGACTTTTTTTCCCCCCCGACATGGGTAAGATTTTGATTTAAAAACATCGAAGGGACTGACTAGCAAGCTGTACCCTGGGGAGAGGGGTGTGTAAGGAGGGAAGGAATCCGATGAAATAAAGGACTTTAGAAAGTTTCTGTGGAAGGCTTGGAACTGGGAAGGGAGAAAAGAGATTAAAAAAAGATCAAGAAAGAAAATCTTTTTATGGACATTTATAAATTTTTGTTTCTGCAAATATTGATAAAAATAACACAGGGATGGGCATAATTGGTCCTCTGGCTATAATGGCTGTAATGAGTTTTACACTTTTTACATTTTGTTTTGTTTTAAAGTTGTTTTTTTTTTTTAATTTTTTTAATGTTTATTTATCTTTGAGAAGAAAGAACGTGAGCAGGGGAGGGGCAGAGAGAGAGGGAGACACAGAATCCAAAACAGGCCCCAGGCTCTGAGCTGTCAGCACAGAGCCCGATGTGGGGCTTGAACTCACAAATCACGAGATCATAACCTGAGCCAAAGTCGGATGCTTAACTGACTGAGCCACCCAGGCGCCCTGACACCTTTTACATTTTGAAATAGAAAAAAAAGCATACTATTTTATGACACATGAAAATTCTATGAAGTCGACATTTCTGTATCCATAAGTAAAGTTTCATTGGGACACAACCATACCCATTTGTTTAGTCTCATCTGTGCTATGATGGCTGCATTTGTGCTACAGTGGCACAGGTGAGTAGTTGTGAATCGACTGGTTCATAAAGACTAGAGTGTTTGCTTCCTGGACCTTTCCAGAACATGTTTGCTATAATAATAAAGGATTGCCTGCAGAATGGTAGAGTGAACAATATAGAATTTTTGCTAAGGTTGCCATTCCTCTTTGTTTTCTGTGTTCTTGTGTATGATCGTCAAGAATGAATGCTTTTTCTAGTGAGTTGCTTCATTAATTCTGCAAAATGCCAAGAAAGTAAATATAACCTTTTTTTGGTTGGGGGGAGTTGCTTAAAAACGCTCCTTGATCTAGGGGTGGGGTGCTCTTGCTATGGCTCATTAGTATGTTCCTGACTCATTAAGATTTCAGAAGATCAAGCCATAGGCAGAACTCAGTCTCAACTTCCAAGTTTGTGAAGCTTTGCTGCTTGCTCTCTCTTCTTTGGAGGATGGGAGACCCTATTGTTTGAACACTAGGAGAGCTGTTTACTGCTGTTAAAAAACAAAATTCATCCAAGGAAATTTGAAGATCTAAATAGCTCTATGAAAGGATTCATGAATCAGGCAGCAAGTAGAGGGGAGCTCTTAGTAGTTGTACAAAAATGGAAGGTTTTCACGGAAAGGAAGATGGAGCAAGAAAGTTACTAGCAGAGGAAAGGGATTGTTCCAGACAAGGTAACTTTACCTTGTGGGGGACGGCAGGTTGTCTTATCACGCAGACCCTGTCATCTTCCCTTGGGGAATGGAGAAGACCCTTGTGACAGATTACCTCACCAGCGCTGATCAGAAATTCCTGACTGACCAGTTAAGAGTAGGTTTCTGGGGGAGGTTGAAACTTCAATCAGAGTAGGTATTAAGCACCTGTTTGGTGACTTGGCCTAAGTGATGCCATTTTGGGCCTGTGGTTTTTAACACTGCTCTTTGGGGAAGTTTGAGATCTTAGATTTACACAGACAAGTTTCGTCCCATTTGAGCCACTTACACTGAAATGGGCGATGAATCTTTCTCAAAAGCATTAGGCCCTCTAAAATTTGTAAATCAGGCATTTTAAGATGCATTTAGGGAATCACACGATAGACTTGTTCTTTAGTTTTTAAGCTTCTTTTTTTTTTTTTTTTTTAATTTTAGAGAGCTTATGAGTTGGAGAGTAGGGGAGGAGGCAGAGGGAGAGAGAATCTCAAGCAGACTTCATGCTCAGCGCAGAGCCCGATGCGGGGCTCAATCCCATGACCCTGGGACCATGACCTGAGCTAAAATGAAGAGTTGGACCCTCAACCAACTGAGCCCCCCGGGCACTCCTAGGCTTGTTCTTTAAAACGTTGGTTTTTTGGAGTGCCTGGCTGGCCCAGTCTGAAGAGTCTGTGACTCTTGATCTCAGGGCTATGAGTTTGAGCCCAGATGTTGGGGCTAGAATTTACTTAAAATTAAATTAAGTTAAATTAAGAAAATAATAGTAAAACAAAACAGTGATTTGTCTTTCCCTTGTTCTCTGTGCTTCCCCTATTATACATGCCAGGAGTGTGGCCCTTGTTGGGAAGTAACTGGGAGCTCTTCTGGGCTTCTGTAGGGAAAGCTAGGATGACCCATATTATGATTTACTGATTTGCCTGGGTAGAGGGAGTAGTGCAGACAAAAATTTGAACTTATAGTCCGTTTTCTCTGACTCTTCCTGCCTTGCTCCCTCCTGTCAGCTTCCCATGCTTAGAACAGTAAAATTAGAGATTTTGAAATGTCACAGTAAAATAAATTATTGGGTTTAACAAAGTTAATAAAAGTCATAGTTAAAAATAAGTTATTTAATTTTTTTTTGTATTTCTTCTCGTAAATAATTGAGCCTGAACCATGAGCACGTTGTTTGTGAGGAATCTCTATGTAGAAAAAACAAAGGTAGTAATTGCAGATCAAATTCCTGATTTATTCTAAATGACCACCAGCCGCAAAGTGATTTTCCCCTCAATTAGGTTTTCTTGTTTCTAATCATATCTAAGCAATGATAAGGTTGATATTTTCTTTTTTACTTCCTTGTGGTTCACGTTGTATTACTCTATGCAGGATCATGCAAGATTTAGAAAAATACTTTGTGTAAGTTATTATACATCTTTTTCCTCATTTGTTAGAACTGCAATCTCTAGCAGGTAATATTTTGTAGTTAACCCATTGCTTTTGTCTCCTAGTCATCCCCCCAGCCCCTTTTAGATAAAGTTTAAGGAGTTTTATAATAATGTGCCTGGCTAGAAAATGAAAAATCCATTGGCTGTAGAACTAATAATAGTCCTGAAATATACTTTTCTGGTAAATATGTATAGGAGATACGGGATTATTGAAGAGGCAGATTTGATTTTTAAATAAGAAGTTACCTATTCCTGTTATTTTATTGGCCTTGCTTTTTGAAGAGTTTGCTATGTATTTGGTGCTGTACTCTGCTGTAGAAACCAAAAGTTTACCCACTACTCTGAGTTTTAACCTAGTAAATACATTTGCTATGTACATTTGGTAGGATTACTCCTCTGTAGACTCACCTGTGCTCTCAAAAAAATTGGGGAGTTAAAGTAGTTGGGTTCTTACTTGTTAATGATGTTTGTATAAACCGTGAAATTTGGTAAAGTTACATTTCCTTATAAATCCAATTTTTGCAAGAATTCTTGTGACCTTTTCATTAATGCCAGCATCTCCATCTAAGAATATTGGCACTCTTCCCCCTTTCCTTTACAGTTCGTTCTTGTTTTCAGGCTTTTTTTCTTATCTTTTCAAAGATACTCATGTGGAACATCTGTTTTTAGTCCTCAGATTTGCTGCTCATGAATTCCAGGGCTAATTCAACCTTAGTTGAATGTAATCACGATAGATGATAGAAAAACTGTGATGAGAGCAACAGTGTTTTCTTTCTTCTTTCTATCTTTCTTTCTTTCTATCTTTCTTTCTTTCCCTCTCGCTCTCTCTTTTTTTCTTTTGGAAGTACTTGTACATATTGCAAGAGGAAAATAAGGTAGTAGCGGTAAGGAGAATTATCAGTTTGCCTTATAAAGGAATTACAGTATTTTTGTAAGGAGCATAGAGGAGTAGTTTAATTTTAATTTAATTTAATTTAATTTAATTTTGTCATTCTTTGAAAAATTTTTTTATTTTATTAAGGTTTATTCATTAAAAAAATTTTTTTTTAACGTTTATTTATTTTTGAGACAGAGACAGAGCATGAACAGGGGAGGGTCAGAGAGAGAGGGAGACACAGAATCGGAAACAGGCTCCAGGCTCTGAGCCATCAGCACAGAGCCCGACGCGGGGCTGGAACCCAGGAACCATGAGATCATGACCTGAGCCGAAGCCAGACACTTAACCGACTGAGCCACCCAGGCACCCCTAAGGTTTATTCATTTTTGAGAGAAAGAGTGAGAGCAGGGGAGGGGCAGAGAGAGAGAAAGGGAGACACAGAATCTGAAGCAGGGGTCAGGTTCTGAGCTGTCAGCACAGAGCCCGACGCGGGGCTCAAACTCACGAACGACAGGATTATGACCCGAGCTGAAGTCAGACACTTAATTGACTGAGCCACCCAGGCACCCCTTTATTTTGTCATTTTTGTAGTGATATCTTGTATTTCTGGGTTTTTTCTGCAAATCAGGGGTTTCATTTTACTGTTTAAAACAATTTTTTTTAAGCTTTACTTATTTTTGAGAGAGAGAGAAAGAGCACAAGTGGGAGAGGGGTAGAGAGACACAGAATCAGAAGCAGGCTCCAGACTCCAAGCTGTCAGTGCAGAGCCCAACACAAGGCTCGAACCCACAAACCGAGATCACGACCTGAGCTAAAGTTGGCCACCTGACTGACCAAGCCAGCCAGGTGCCTCCATTTTACTGTTTAATAACTTCCCTGGATATGTCTGTGATCAATAGGACTCATTGAACCACACAAGAAATCCAGTCTCATTATTTAATAGCTTCATTTCCTTCTTAATTAGTTTTTCTCCTTAACATTTACTTTTATGTGTATTTTTTTAAGAATCATGGTTTCCCGTATTGGAATGTGTGCTCCATGAGGACGTAGGTATTGGCATGTTCTCTGTGCTGTCCCCAGCACCCGAACAGTGAACAGAGCTCAGTAGGTGCTCAGAGTACGTGCTGAATAAATGCACCTGTGTGCACGCATCAGCGGCCACGGTGGGGGTTGCTTTTGCTGGGGAGTAAGCTTGGTGAGGAGAGACCACGCTCCCACCAGTAGTGTTTTCTTAATGCCACGTCAAAGACCTAAGAGTCATTCCCAGTTGCCCCTCACGCTCACCCCCCAAAGCCCTATTATAGCATAGTCTGTGTGTTTTGTATCCTTTAATAATTCCAAGACCTGCCCATTTCTCAGGCCGTGTTCTCTGCTGCCCCAGTCGAAGCAGCAGCAGCATCTCTGTCTTGAGAGTGACAGCAGTCCCTCCAATCTTCCTTTAATTGATTCTCTACACTGAAGCTGGGGTGGTCTTTTGACAGTACAAACCCAGTCATGTCATTCTCCGCTTAAAATTGTTTCCCACTGCTCTTAGGGTGCGAACTAACCTCTTGCATGCCTGCTTCTCCAGCCTTCCCTCCCACTCTCCCAACTGGCACTTGAGCCACCCAGGCCTCTGTTCACGTCCTCACAGGTGTCCTGCTCCTGCCGTCCACATCTCCTTTTGCCAAGTCAGTTCCATTTCATTCTTCAGATCTCAGCACAAAAAGAGTTTCCCTAGAAAAACTGGTTCTTGATATATATGCTTTCCTTTTATAGCATTTATCATAATTTATCATTATATATCTCTGATGAGACTGAAAACTCCCAAGAGGGATGGAAACTTGTCTTGTTTCATTCATTGCTGAACTCCCAGTATCTCCATTACCTGGCACGTGGTAGGTAATTAATAGTCTTTAAATGACTAGAGTCTGTCTTTTCTATAGATTTAAGGTATCCGTCACTGGCCCATAAATTTTACTTTCAAGAAATCTTAGGGCACAGCAGAATCTTTTTAGGCCTCGAAGATAAAGATAATATTATGTTCATCATTCAGCACAAGTTAGAAACTAAAGATAAGTAAGATCAGCCGATTTCTGCATTGGACTTGAATCTGTTGAGACTGGGAACTCCATTTTTACCTGACCTGACATATTTCCTAAAAGAAGATAATGACGACCTCAGGATTTTGCTCTTATTCAGCAAACATTTGAGGGCCTAAAATATGCCAGACGCTTTGCAGAACTTTAATTGGCTACTTCTCCTTCATTGATCTTTCTATGATAATGGAATTTAAAATAATTTTAAACTTGGATTTGGTTTTCAAGACCTCTGTTTTACAGAGTTACATATTTGGGTCTTGAGTGTGATTCTTTAAATAAAGCGCTTTATAAATAAAATGTTCACCTGAAGCTATTTTTTTCACTTGGTTAATTAGTTAAATAAGTTCTCTTTAATTTATACATAATTATGCATGTTAAAGGTATTCAAATGCTATTGGAATAAGATTTGTGTCCCTAAATTCTTCTCTTTCCTTGTGATCATAATGGTACTGGATCCTTCTAGCATAAGCCTGACAGTATTTAGTGAGCACACATTATATGTGTAGAATACTTCCCAGGTATTTGGGCAGGGGTTGGCAGTATGTAACAGATGTCATTAATGGAAAGAAAAGACTTAACCTTGATAACAATTCAGTGCCTTGTTTTACAAATATAGTACAACTGGCTTCTGCCCTAGGATGCAGACAAAGAGCTGTTACAAGTTTACAAATGTAGGTTTATACTGAACCATTTCTTTTTCTTATAGATGTTCTGCCAACCATGATAGAATATATGTGTATGTGTATGTATATGTGTATGTATACGTATATGTATATGTATATGTATATGTATATGTATACATATATGAAGGGAATAACCTGTGACCTACCCTTGCAACTCAGATAATTATAGAAATACTTGATAAATTAGTTACAAGTGCTTGAGGAATACTTAAAAGGCGAGAAGAGATACGATCTAGAGTTGGGGCAGAAATACAATTCTTGGTGGAAGGAACTACAGCATAAATGTTTCAAAGGAAACAAACCCATACTGGTTGGTGTTGGGTAATGATGAATGCTTCAAGTAGAAGGCTTAGCAAGCAGGTTTCTCGCATAGGGTAGGAAAAAGTTTTCCTCTACCCTTCTAGGTTCTTCTGACTGTCTATATATTTACATAAGACAGATTCACAGGGGAGAGGCTGCAAACAGGCAATGGAGGCTTATATGCATCCTGACCTAAGGAGAAGGGAATGGGGGTCTGAGTCCTCAAAGCACAGGAAGACGATTTTTCAGGAAGATAAGAGCGAACGTTTGGTAAACAAATGTTTGTCATGTCACACAGAGACAACGGACACAGAGAAGAACCTGAATAAGCAAGCCCTGTGAGGACGGCCTCCCCTTACCACACCCAGCCCGTGCTCTTTGTGGTTGTCCCTAGTGATAGCTCTCTTCCTGGACCAGGCCGTCTATCTTAGAGGCAGTTACAGGGGAGGTAAAAACAAAAACAAAACAAACAGATGAACAAAAACCTCTTCCTGAGTCTTTAGGGCCTTTTTAGTCTTCGGTTCAAGATGATCCTCATGTCAAAGTAAGGACTTTGGGGAGGCTCTTTCTGAACCCCTTCCCCTGTGTAGAGTGAGAAAAGGTGGTGATTGCTTGGAATTGTGATTGGAAACATATGCTAAGAATTCTAACCTGATGAAATGATTTGTATTTAAAAACATAGTATAAATTTGTGATGTAAGAAATAATAAAACCTGTTCTGTTGGTCTTGTGAAAATAAAAATGGACGTGAGGGGCACCTGGGTGGCTCAGTAGGTTAAGCCTCTGACTTTGGCTCAGGTCATGATCTCACAGTTTGTGAGTTCAAGCCCCATGTCGGGCTCTCTGCTGACAGCTCAGAGCCTGGAGCCTGCTTCAGATTCTGTGTCTCCCTTTCTGCCCCTCTCCCACTCATGCTCTGTCTCTCTCTGTCTCTCAAAAAATGAATAGACACTAAAAAAAAATTTTTTTAATGGACATGATAGGTAGCAAAGATGTTTGACATTTGAGCTTGATTTTTTTGTTTGTTTTTGAGATTTTATAGCTGGTCTGTTCATTTGGAGAATGTGGAACAGTAACCCTGGACACTTCCATTAGTAAACATGTTAGGCTGTCAACAAAACAATTTCTCAATTTTTAAAAAATATTCACCTTTGAGAGACAGAAACAGAGCACAAGTGGAGAAGGGGCAGAGAGAGAAGGAGACACAGAATCCGAAGCAGGTTCCAGGATCTGAGCTGTCAGCACAGAGCCCGACATGGGGCTTGAACCCACAGACTGTGAAATCATGACCTGAGCTGAAGTCAGACACTTAATCAACTGAGCCACCCAGGTTCCCCGTCAACAAAACAATTTCTAGAGTCATTTGTTCTGTGCCAGTATCTGCCCAAATCATTTAAAGGTATTGGTGGGGAGGCAGAATTTCTTCTGCCCTTCAAGGTCCTTGTAGCTGGACTAAGAATCAAGTTGACATGAGACAAATTAACAGGAGAAAATCAAATTTAATAGCGTACATACGAAGAATCCACATACACATGAAATTCCAAAGACAGTGAGGCAACATCATGCTTATATGAGCTAAGGAGAGGGGTAGGGGCCTGAGGGTACAAAAGGGAGAAAGCTCATTAACAGGAAGTCGAGGAGATGTTTAGAAAACAAAGGTGTTGGGGTGCCTGGGTGGCTCAGTCAGTTGAGCGAATGACTCTTGGTTTCAGGTCAGGTCGTGATCTCATGGTTCCTGGGTTCAAACCCTATGTCGGGTTGTGCACTGATAGCGTGGAGCCTGCTTGGGATTCTCTGTCTCCCTCTGTCTGCCCTCTTCCCCGCTCGTGCTCTTCTCTCACAAAAATAAATAAACATTTTCTAAAAACATTTTTTGCTGCCTTATTACATAAATTGCAAAGAGGAATCTTTGTTTACTAGCTCGCTTCCTGGTAAAGCAGACAGTGGAGGGGCATAAAGAGCTTTCCCTGGGTCTGCTAGGTTTGGATTGCTTTTAAGTCAAAATAATTGCTTCATGCCAAAATGGACCATCTTAGGCAGCCTGCCTTTGACATTAGGTTTTTATATGACTCTTTAAAAGAATTTTTTTAAGCTTATTTATTTATTAGAAAGAGAGTGTGAGTAGGGAGTGGGTGGGGGACAGAGAAAGAGGGAGAATCTCAAGCAGGCTCCACACTGTCAGCGCAGAGCCCATCACAGGGCTCAAACTCACAAAACCGTGGGATTGTGACCAGAGCTGAAATCAAGAGTCAAACGGCTTAACCCACTAAGCCACCCAGGCACCCCTGACCCTTTGTTTTTTTTTTAAAGTGAGGATCAAAGTCTGTTACAAACCAATTTTGCTTTTTGAAATTATTTTAAATTAGGCTTTTGTGAATGCTTGGCTTTCTTCCCTTTTCATTCAGATGGTTTCCTTTGCACGTTCTTTCCGCTCTTAACCTTTATTTTTCAGTCCCAGCTAAGCATAAAAAGGATGATCTTTCTTCTCACCCCTTCCCTGAAATTAATTGTGCTGAATTAGCAGCTTCCTCATGCTGAAAGCATTTATTCAGTGTCCATATGTACTTGCTACTATGCTAAGTTTTATAGTAATAAAGTAGGAACTCTTGGGACTCATGTCTATTAAGTGCTTTTAAAGTGCCAGGTAACACTAATGCAAATCATACTATCAAAGGCATTCATATAAATAGTGTCCCTTCACCCGCATCCCACCAAGCTAAGTGCCTTAAATGCTTTAAGATTGCATCCCCGCAGGAGGAGGGTGGAGTGTTTAGTTTTCATTTGGGTCCAGTTTAGATGAAGAAATGTAAGCTATACAGTTCTCCAGAGGTCCATTTGTACACTGGTCTTACTTAAAATGTACATAAAGTATTTGGGAGTACTCTCTCAGTAGCAAAATGCCTGAGACTGCGATTGTCTAAGTGGCAAAAGAGCTATAGTGTGTGAGTTTAAAATAATGTGTTTGGGGAAAATATTCTAGTTTACCCTTGCAGGATTACGGTTTTCAAGCTATTGCTAGGGAAGAGAATTTAAAAGTTACTGTTTAGGACGCCTGGGTGGCTCAGTGGATTAAGCGTCTGGCTTCAGCTTAGGTCATGATCTCGAGGTTCGTGAGTTTGAGCCCCGCGTCAGGCTCTATGCTGACAGTTTGGAGCCTGGAGCCTTCTTTGGATACAGTGTCTCCCTCTCTCTCTGCCCCCCTGCCCCCCACCCCGGTCTCTCTCTCTGCCCCTTCCCATCTCTCTCTCTCTCTCTCTTTCAATGAATAAACATTTGAAAAAGTAATTAAAAATTACTTTTTATTATTATTGAAAATAGCAGATTGATGTACTGTGACCAAAAGACTAGTTCTGGATTTCAAAAGAAAGTTTATTGGAAACAAAATATTTTTTTACTCTTATACCAGAATAATCTGTGTATGTATATAGATATCAGTTGATCGATCGATTTGGGCACATTGCTTCAGCAAAGAAGGAAGGTCAGAAGAGGACCAGAAAAACAAAACAGTTGCAGGGCTTCAGTCTAGATTATTAAAAAAACTTGAGGATGTTTTAGGCATTCATTCAAGCAATTTTTTATTGAGGAACAACAGTGTTCTAGGCCTTGTGCCGGACTCACAAAATGTTCTTTGTTGCCTTTGTCAGACAGGATACCACTGGTCTGTGCAAACTATGTCACTAATTTTTCTTCTGCTGTTATGGGAAAATAAAAGAACAAAAAATAAAACACAAACCTATGATCACAGGTCCTAAAATCTTGACTTAGGTGGAACACATGGCAGTGTTTTTTTTTTTTAATCAACATTTGGGACACAGGGTAGAGTAGGGTTTGAGAATGGGGTTCTAGGGCCAGACTACACCTGCATTTGAGTCTTGGGATTACTACCAATGTGGGTTAGCTCAGGTGAATCTAACTCGCCGTGATGCATGCACACACCTCCTTAAACTGACCACCCTGCTGTCAACATGATCTTTGTTGTTGTTGTTGTTGTTGTTGTTGTTGTTGTTGTTCAGTAGATCACTTTATTCCCAATGGAAGAAAATAACAACACATTTAGATAAAAACATGTCAGGGATCTAATCTTGGCTACCTCGTCTATAAATTGGGCTTTTTTGAGGTTAATGTATACAAAGTGTTGAGAACAGTTATTGCTTACTAAATGGTAGCTATTAATTTGAAGAACACTAGAACTTCTTAAAGATTTGGAGAACTAGATATTAGACAAATGAAAAATGTAAAGCACCTCCACCATTAATCAGCATGTTCTTAAACAAATTTGCTGGCAAACCGAAGATCAGATCCAGTGGAGAAGGCCTTCCAGGAGCATGTAAATATTCACCTTTTTAGAATCCTGAGATATGATTATGGTGAGTGAGATTTATTTTATTTTTTAATGTTTATTTGTTTACTTTGAGAGAGAGTCCCAGTCAGAGTCCAGGCTGACAGCGCAGAGCTCAACACAGGGTTCGATCTCACGTGAGGTCGTGACCTGAGCTGAAATCAAAAGTCTGTCTGTCTCTTAACCTACTGAGCCACTCAGGCGCCTCGGTGCTTGAGATTTATTAGAAGGGGGTGGTAAGGGTTGTTTGGTAAAAGATTGGCCTGCTGAATGTGGAAGAGCATTCCAAGCACGGAAAAGAGGATGTTAAATCAGTTTGTACGGGTCTGGATCAATGTTCTCAAATGTGGACACTTTTGCCCCTTGCCCCTCAGAACACATTTGACCCTGGAGACATTTTTTATTGCCCTGAGTTGGAGGAGAAGGACCCGCCACTGGCATTTAATAATTAGAGGCCTGGGGTGCAGCTAAACAGCCTACAGGGCACAAGATGGTCCACACAGCAGAGACCTGCCCAAAATGACATAGTGCTGACAGTGTTCTAGGTCAGGGTGTAATAAAGGCCACCTGGCAATAGAAGCCTACATTTATGGGGCGCCTGGGTGGCGCAGTCGGTTAAGCGTCCGACTTCAGCCAGGTCACGATCTCGCGGTCCGTGAGTTCGAGCCCCGCGTCAGGTTCTGGGCTGATGGCTCGGAGCCTGGAGCCTGTTTCCGATTCTGTGTCTCCCTCTCTCTCTGCCCCTCCCCCGTTCATGCTCTGTCTCTCTCTGTCCCAAAAATAAACGTTGAAAAAAAAAATTAAAAAAAAAAAAAGCCTACATTTATAATTTTATCCCCACTTTTCCCTCCATAAAACAAATGTGAGTGCAGATTTAGATCAGGTTAATGTGACTCCCTGTGATACATACACACACCTCCTTAAACTGGCCACCTTGCTGTCAACACTCTCTTTTTTTTTTTTTTTTTTTTCCTCCAGTAGATCACTTTATTCCCAATGGAAGAAAATAAGAAATTTAGATAAAACATATCAGGGATCTAATCCCAGCTTTCTATTAATTCCCCATGTCACATCAAGCAAATTCCCTTGCTTTTCTGAGCACTCCCACCCCAGTTTTTTCATCTATAAAAGGAGTGTAATAACAGTTATGTCCAGAGTTGATATGAAAATTAATGAGTTAAGTGCAGAAATTCAAATGGAAACAGATTGGCCAGAGTGGTGGGGGCTCTCTGGAAGAAGCCTCACAAGATGTTTTTTGTTATCCAAGCTAATATGCCAAAGTCCAAGATTTAGTCTCCAGCCTGACAGGTTCAGAATCCCATTTATCAGTACATGTCTTTAAATTTTTTTTTTCAACGTTTATTTATTTTTTGGACAGAGAGAGACAGAGCATGAACGGGGGAGGGGCAGAGAGAGAGGGAGACACAGAATCGGAAACAGGCTCCAGGCTCCGAGCCATCAGCCCAGAGCCCGACGCGGGGCTCGAACTCACGGACCGCAAGATCGTGACCTGGCTGAAGTCGGACGCTTAACCGACTGCGCCACATGTCTTTAGATAGAACTCCTATAAACCAGGCTCAAGAGCGCCAGTTTGTAGCTTTAAATTGTTCCCACTGCCGGATCTTCCTTAATCATTGTGACCTCTAAATGTTAGAGTGCCCAGGACCCACAATCAAACCTTTTCTCTTTTTACTCTCATTCCCTCGGTATGTTCTTGGCTGCAAATACCATCTACAACTTAACTCTCAAATTTGTGTCTCCAGCTCTGTCTTCTTTGATTTCAGGGTTTTTTTGTTTGTCTTTTTGTTTTTTAACAGCTAGTAACTAATTTTACTGAAATTTCTAGAGTGCCGGACGGCTGGCTACGTGCTCTGCATAGTTATTTGTTTTTTAATTGCAATGTAGTTAACATACAGTGTTATATTAGTTTCGGGTATTCAATCTAGTGATTCAACAATTCTATAGATTACTAAGTGCTCATCACAGTGAGTGTACTCCTAATCCCCTTCGTCTATTTCACCCACCCCTCACCACCTCCCCTCTGGTTTGTTCTCTATATTTAACAGTTTTCTCTATATTTATCAGTTTGTTCTCTATATTTAACAGTCTGTCTTTTTGTTGGTCTTTTTTTTCTTTGTTCATTTCTTATTCCATATATAAACAAAATCATATGGTATTTGTCTTTCTCTGACTGCCTTGTCTCATTTAGCATTATACCCACTAGATCCATAGATCCATCCATGTTGTTGCAAATGGCAAGATCTCATTCTTTTTTATGGCTGAGTAATATTCCAGTGTGTGTGTGTGTGTGTGTGTGTGTGTGTATACACACCACATCTTTATCTGTTCATCTATGGATGGGCACTTGGGTTGCTTCTGTAATCTGGCTATTGTATATAATGCTGCAGTAAACATGGGGGTGCATGTATCTTTTCTAATTAGTGTTTTCATATTCTTTGGTTAAATACCCAATAGTGGAATTATTGGATCAGATGATAATTCTATTTTTAACTTTTTGAGGAACCTCCATACTGTTTTCCACGATGGATGCATCAGTTTGCATTCCCACAGTGCCCGAGGGTTTCTTTTTCTCCACATCCTTGTCAACACTTGTTGTTTCTTGTGTTTTTGGATTTTAGCCGTTCTGACAGGTGCGCAATGATATCTCATTGTGGTTTTGGTTTGCATTTCCCTGATGATGAGTGATGTTGAGCATCTTTTCATGTGTCTGTTGGCCATCTGGACGTCTTCAAATGTCCGTTCATATCTTCTGCCCATTTTCTAATTGAATTATTGTTTTTTTGGTGTTGAGTTGATATGTTCTTTATATATTTTGGATACTAATCCTTTATCACGTTTGCAAATATCTTTTCCCATTCATTAGGCTGTCTTTTAGTTTTGTTGATTGTTTCCTTTGTTGAGTGCAACATTGTCTTTTACCATGCGATCTGGAGACTAAAATGACTGTATCCTTGCTAAAACCTTCATACTCTACGTCATCCTTCCCCATCCTAGCGGGGGAAAAAATGTAATCAACATTTGCTTAGATTAGAGATTGCAGTAAAACTGTTAGCAACTATCTCTTTTTTTCCTAGGTCTTTTTTTGTTGCACGTCCCCGGGACGTGCTTTTTTTGTACACCAGGCAAGGTGATTGGTTAAAAACAGTGAATAAGGAAGGTTCACTTTAGTGGTTGAATAAAGAAAGTCCTATGAAGACATAGGGATCCTTGACATTCATCTGTAGGGATGGCTCCTGAAGTCACTCTGGAGGTTTAACAGAATTGCAATATGGTTAGAATGAGAGAGAGAGATGACAGTTTGTAAGTGAAATGGGGGATTGCCTGGTGTGTGGAATCATTGGGGAGGGAGGCAGTGTGTTGAGGAAAATCGTTTGATCAGGAAGAAGAAGATAGGGACCTTTGCTCTGTAAATTCAACTGTTTGCTAAAACTCTACCATAGGCACATCAACTTAGACGTATCCAAAGTCCTTCTTTTCCCCTTCCCTCTCACATGTTTCCTTCTCATGCTCGTTTTCCTCTTTCCACCGCCTAGTCAGGGCTCCAGCTTGAGGCTGGCGGTCACTCTGCTCATCTCCTTCACTTACCCGAGCACTTAGAGCAAGTACCAAACCTTCCTTTGTAATATTCTTCATACCTGTTTCTTCTCTGTTCTCTTGGCTGCCCCCTTAGTTCTGGCCTCCACTCTTGCCTTGGATTCATGTGTTGGTTCAGTTTTCAGACTTAGCCCCTGGAACCTGTATTCATGCAGATACCAAGTAAACTATATATATATAAAGGTTGGTTTGTTTTATTATATTAGTTTTGCTTTAAGGACAAAATTTAAACGTTAAGTTGAGCTGAAAGTTAAATTTGGGGAAGTTGATGATACTGTCCTTGCCCACCTCTCTACCCTTACCTCCTGTCCCCTCCTCACCCTTCATTCTGACCATCTCGTGTGTTTGCCACTTCCTGGACGTGTCGTGCCTGTCACATCTCTTTCCCTTCCTGTGTTCGACTTTTTCTTTTCTTTTTCTTTTTTTTTTTTTTTTTTTTGCCCTTTATATTAAGTTGGAGTGTAGTCACAAATGTTCTGCTTTTTTGTACTTGTCTACCCAATATTCTGTTTCACTTGCTTCTGCTTGGAAGCCTGGCCTGCCTTTGTTCTCTGATCTAGATGTTGCATCTCCTCTCTGCCCCTTTAGCGTCCTCGTGGAGAGGCTAAATGCAGGGCTGGCTCCAGAGGCAGACTGTCCACGTTCAAAACAGCCCTGCTCTTTGCTGATTAGGTCTCCTTGGGCAATTGGCTAAATATCTCTCTATCATTCAGTTTTCTTTTATCAAATGGGAGTAATAATAGAACTTACCTCATAGGCTTGTTCTTGTGAGAGCAAATTAGTTAATAGGTCAAACATGTACAGTAGTACCTGGCACATGTTAACACTTAGTGAGCATTAACCCGTTATTATTTTATGCATACCTCATTCATAGCAGATACTGTCTGCTGACATGTTCCCTTTTCTACTGCATTGTGAACTTTTTTGAGAGAAGGAACTAAATTATACTCAAGTTTAATTTCATCAAAAAATACTTATTGGGGGAGCCTGGGTGGCTCAGTTGGTTAAGCCCTCGACTCTTGATTTTAGCTCAGGTCATGATCTCACAGTTCACGAGATCAAGCCCTGCATCGGGCTCTGTGCTGACAGTGTGGAGCCTGCTTGGGGTTCTCTCTCTTGCTCTCTGTATGCCCCTCCCCCACTCACATTCACACACGTGCTCTCTCTCTCTCTCTCTCAAAAATAAATAATCTTTAAAAAATATATTTATTGGGCATCCACTAAGTCAGGGATAGTTGGCTAAGTACAAACTGTGACCTGTTTTTGTCAGGCCTGTGAACTAGGAGAATGGTTTTTACATTTTAAAAGGGTTGTATTAAAAAAAAAAAACAAAAAACACAGGTAAAAGAGTATGTGAATAAAGATTATGGGCCCACAAAGCCTAAGATATTTACCACCTCTGATGTATTTATTCACAGAAAACATTTGCTCATGTCTGAGCTAGATGCCAGAGATACTGATGCTACACATGGGATGGTGGATAGATACATGAGCAGGTTAGAAAGATCAGAACTGTGGGTATTGGTGACTATTTGTGAGAAGTGGCAGCAGTATTGTGAAAATATGAAAGCCAGCGGAGAGTCCAAAATAGTTGCTCTCTCATCTGGTAATATGGGACTAGCCTGTCTGTTTGTTGTGTAGGGACATGATTTTCAGGGCCTGCATCTTTCTGTTGTGTTTGAAAAGTTGGGTACAAGAATGCTGTTCAAATCCCCAGGTATCAACATGTGATAGAAGACGAGAATTCACCAGCTCCTGTAGCTTGTAAGGATGAAAGTTAGAAGAAGTCTGTGTTTTCCATGAGGCATTCTTCAGCGTCCATGCTGGTAGTAAGCTAATAGTAAATACTGACTTTTGGATTTAACTGGCTTCATATATTTTGCCTGTGTAGATTGGTGGAAATAGAGCAGGCTGAGAAATACTAAGTTAAAACCAGATTCTTTAATATTTATTTTTCACCATTCGTAGGGACTTTGGCCAAAACAATTTACCCTCTATCTTGTTGAGGAAACAAAAAGGGAAAGAAATGGTTTCAGTGACATAAACAGAAAATAATTTATTTCCCTTAAAAAAAATTTTTTTAAGCTTATTTATTTTGAGAGGGAGAGTGGAGGAGAGGCAGAGAGAGAGGGAGAGAATCCCAAGCAGGACTCAAACTCGCGAACCCGCGAGATCCTGACCTGAGCTGAAACCAAGAGTTGGACGCTTGATCAGCTGAGCCCCCAGGCGCCCCTCTTTTCCTTTCCATTTCCTTAATGATTCAATTTTCTGTTTGCTCTGCATAGTGTAGGTCTTAAAGCCAATGTCCAAATTATAATACTGACTTCTAAGAATTTGTTGTTGTTAATTGCAACCATTTGCATATTTCTTTTTTTTTTAATTTTTTGTTTAACATTTATTCATTTTTGACAGGCAGAGATTGACAGAGTGTGAGTGAGGGAGGGGGAGAGAGAGGGAGACACAGAATCGGAAGCAGGCTCCAGGCTCCGAGCCGTCAGCCCAGAGCCTGACGCGGGGCTCGAACTCACGAACCGTGAGATCGTGACTTGAGCCGAAGTCGGACGCTTAACCGACTGAGCCACTCAGGCGCCCTAACCATTTGCGTGTTTCTAATCTGAAAGTTCCAGAGAGTATGCCACAGATTGGTCAATTACTTAAAATCACAGAGGTACTTAGTACAGTGAGAGGTAGAAGCCCAGCACTCTGGCATCTGCTGGTTTTGCTTTCTGGTAGACTGCACTGCATCTCCTGCCCCGCTGGCTTAATGGGTGCCATTTGGTGGAACTGAGATAGATGCGTTTTAATATATACTTCTCACCTCCATATTCTGATTTGGAGGAAAAACCCTGCTCTAGAACACTGCCTTGTGGAAAAGATTTTATGTCAATATACGGTTACATTTCTCTCTTAAAAGGGATTTTTTAACCAAAACATGGGGAATAACTTGATGTTTAATCTTTAGTGTTAAACCATAAAATGTTCCTCCATGCTACCATGAGCTCTAATACTTACAATGGTAGACTCTCCGCTTTAATAGTTTTCTTGGATTTTTTCTTTTAGAATGCTAGCAATGCCTTTCACAGTAAATGTTGAATTGAACCTGCTGAGTAGATGAATTGCTTTGCTTTAGTGAAAAAAATTTCCGCCGCAGTGTAAAAGAATAACTTGGGGTTATTTGCTATCTATACAGGGTTCATGCTTGTCTATGATATTTTCAATGTTTTTTTTCTTATTTGTCATGTAGAAATTAAATAATACTCTAAATCAGTTGTCAGCTGTGATGTTAGTATAAGAGCAGTAGGCTTGAAGTCGAAAGATCGAGTTTGTGCCTTGACTCTGGCACTTGAATAGCATTTGTATTAGGACAGTATGCATAGATTTCCTCACCTGTAAAAGAAAAAAAGAGTAACTGCTTCACAGAGTTTTGTTAGGATTAAATGGGATCACATTAAGCCTACCTAGCACAGTATCTGGTATGTGAAGAGTGTTTAATAAGTGTTTACCAGATTAAAAAACAAACGGTATATCTTAAGACTTTTACTAGAGGTTTTATGGAATCACAAAACCTTACAATTAGAGGGGATATCAGAGTTCAAGCCCAGCCTCCTCATAAGAACTTAATTCCTTCTCTAGTATCCCTATCAAGTGTTAATTTCTCAGTTTCTCTTAAGTTTCTTCGTCAGACAGGGCACTGTTGGTAGATTTTCAGGAAGCCGCAGAGTCGAATAAGGCATAGACACTCTCCTGAAGGAGATTGCTCAGGACAGGCTCTGTTGAAGACCTGGTAGTGGAGCTAGATCTTGAGGAGTAGAATCTAACTATTTACAGCGGTTTCTGACTACAGGAGTAGGAGGAGCAGAGGAAAGGATAGAGGGCAGCCACAGAAAATCGTGAATGAGTCATTCCATTTAATCAGAGATTAGGGCGAGGTAAAGGAATAGTGTAAGGTAAGGTTGGAAAAGATTGCGGCCAGATCATAGAAGTCTGTAACTTGACCTCCTCATACCCATTGAATGAAATACAGAGAAATGTTACCTGGAAGTGATATACTCAGATTCATTCCATTTTTCAATAAATGTTCTGATTTTTTTTTTTTTAATTTACATCCAACTTAGCATATAGTGCAACAGTGATTTCAGGAGTAGATTCCTTAATGCCCCTGACACATTTAGCCCATCCCCCCTCCTGCAACCCCCCCTAACAACCCTCTGTTTGTTCTCCATATTTAAGTCCCTTCTGTTTTGTCCCCCTCCTGTTCTTATATTATTTTTGCTTCCCTCCCTTTTGTTCATCTGTTTTGTATCTTAAGGTCCTGGTATGAGTGAAGTCATATGATTTTTGTCTTTTTCTGAGTGGCTAACTTCACTTAGCACAATACCCTCCAGTTCTATCCACATAGTTGCAAATGACAAGATTTCATTCTTTTTGATTGCCGAGTAATACTCCATTGTGTGTGTGTGTATGTTTATATATATATATATATATATATACACACACACACATCATCTTTATCCATTCATCCATCGATGGACATTTGGGCTCTTTTCATACTTTGGCTGTTGTTGATAGTGCTGCTATAAACATTGGGGTGCACGTACCCCTTTGAAACAGCATACCTGTATCCCTTGGATAAATACCCAGTAGTGCAACTGCTGGGGCTTAGGGTAGTTCTATTTTTAATTTTTTGAGGGACCTCCATATTGTTTTCCAGAGTGGCCACACCAGTTTGCATTCCCACCAGCAGTGCAAAAGAGACCCTCTTTCTTCGCATCCTTGCCAACATCTGTTGTTGCATGAGTTGTTAATGTTAGCCATTCTGACAGAGGTGAGGTGGTATCTCATTGTGGTTTTGATTTGCGTTTCCCTGATGATGAATGATGTTGAGCATTTTTTCATGTGTCGGTTGGCCATCTGGATGTCTTTGGAGAAGTGTCTATTCTTGTCTTTTGCCCATTTCTTCACTGGATTATTTGTTTTTTGGGTGTTGAGTTTGATAAGTCCTTTATAGATTTTGGATCCTAACCCTTTATCTGATATGTCATTGGTAAATATCTTCTCCCATTCTGTCGGTTGCCTTTTAGTTTTGCTGATTGTTTCCTTCGCTATGCAGAAGCTTTTTATTTTGATGAGGTCCCAATAGTTCATTTTTGCTTTTGTTTCCCTTGCCTCTGGAGATGTGTTGAGTATGAGGTTGCTGCGGTCAAGGTCAAAGAGGTTTTTGCCTGCTTTCTCCTCGAGGATTTTGATGGCTTCCTGTCTTACGTTTATTTAGGTCTTTCGTCCATTTTGAGTTTATTTTTATGGGTAATATAAGAAAGTGGTCCAGGTTCATTTTTCTGCATGTTGCTGTCCAGTTTTCCCAGCACCACTTACTGAAGAGACTGTCTTTATTCCACTGGATATTCTTTCCTGCTTTGTCAAAGATTAGTTGGCCATATGTTTGTGCATCCATTTCTGGGTTCTCTATTCTGTTCCATTGATCTGAGTGTCTGTTTTTGTGCCATAAATGTTCTGATTGTACACTCTGTCTTGCTCTTCTTTTACCCCACCTTGTCACTGCAGTTGACCATCTCCCTGCCCTGATTTCTTTTTTTTTTTTTTTTAATGTTTATTTATTTTTGTAAGAGAGAGACAGAGATAGAGAATCCGAAGCAGACTCTGCGCTGTCAGAACAAAGCTGGACGTGGGGCTTGAACCCAGGAACTGTGAGGTCAGGACCTGAGCAGAAGTCTGACGCTGAACCCACTCAACCCAACCGAGCCACCCAGGCATCCCTCCCTGCCCTGATTTCAGCAAACATTCTGAATGTTCAGCAATCCAAGGAAACGCATGAGCACTGACATTGCTTTAGTGATTTCTGCTTTGGCTACAAGAAGATAAGAATTAGCAGATCATTTTGGGGGGGCCTCCACTGTGACTTTGGAGATAAGGATCAGGGCAGATGCAGTACTAGTGGTTACAGATGAAAGACTGGAATGGAAGGTAAGAGATCTGGAGGATAGGATGAGAAGGTTTAAAATGAATCTAATTTTGGAACTCAGAATAGAAGTAGTTCGCAGCTATTATCAATTCAAATACTACATACTGGCTGAGAATTTTCTAGAATTGATGAAAGGCATGATTTCTCAGCTTTAGGAAGCACAATGAAACCCCAAGCAGGATAGATAAAAATTCTATCCTTAGATATATTATAGTGTAACTGCCGAAAATTGAATACAAAGAGAAGATCTTTAATAGGGACAGGAAGAATAGATAATTGCTCATAAAAGGCCCAAATTTCACAGTACTCAATCGCAGGAGTGGAACCCTGAAGACAATGAAAGTATAAAATGCGGAGAGAAAATAACTACCAACCTTAAAATTTTTACCCAGCTAAACTTTTATTCAAGAATAAAGATGAAGTGGACAAATCAAAAACTGAATTCACTCCCATCATACTAAAGGAACTTTTTAGGATGTACTTAAAGAAGGAAATTGAACTCAGATGGAAAGACCAAGAAGTTGGGAATGTGGGAAAATCTAAGTAAACTCTACACACCTGCTTTAAGAACTTGATACACAGTAAATGCTTGATTAACATAATTGGTTCATCAGTTTTCCTGAAATAGTGTGCTTCTTGTTCAACCATGGCAAATAGAGGAATCGACTGCTTATTTCAGAATTTTCCAAAGAGAAGCTAGAATTTCAACAGGACTCCCAACACAAGTAGTCTTATTTTATAAAATCAGGAGGCACAGTCAGTCTCTGGGATGTGATCTGGAATGGCTAAGTTTCTTGAAAGATTTGTATCTGTTTATTGGCTGCTGAGCAAATTTTAATTTGCGTATTAACTAACTTTATCCCCTGTTCACCAAGATCCTAAATGTCAGTCTTGATTTACTCAAATGTTCTCAGATTTCACATCCATTAATTAGAAGACAGTTCTAAATTTATTGTCTCTGAGAACCCATGTCTGACAGTCTAGGGAAAACATTATAAATGTAATAAATAAAATAAACTTGATACTCTTTAAATGGCCAAGAATATCACAAACCAGAAACTGCTGTTTCTCTTGACTTGAAAAAAGAAGTATTTCCTAGGGGCGCCTGGGTGGCTCAGTAAGTTAAGCGTCCGACTTCAGCTCAGGTCATGATCTCACGGTTCATGAGTTTGAGCCCCACGTTGGGCTCTGTGTTGACAGCTGAGAGCCTGGTGCCTGCTTCAGATTCTGTGTCTCCCTCTCTGTCTGCCTCACTCCCACTCATGCTCTGTCTCTCAAATAAATATTAAAAGTATTTTTTAATGAAGAAGTATTTGCCAGACAGAATTTTTTCTGTTGAAATTCAGATACACTATCAGGAGTATACTTAGAGTAGGATTTTGTTAAGAGGGCCAAAATTAATAGATGAATTCTCTCAGCACATATTTTTTGTGGTTTTGAAATGGTTTCATTAGCGAGTTTTATGGACTTAAGTTGATATCCCTGATCTACTATTTATTAGACTTTCTGGGTGCTATTCATTTGCTTAACAAATACTTTTGAGCAGCTGTCAGGTTCTCTCCTGCACTAAGGTTGTGAACAAGATTCATAAGGTGCCTGTGCTCAAGAAGCTTGCCTTCTACTGAAGCAAGTAAACAAGTTTTAAAATTATCAAAAGAGGGGCGCCTGGGTGGTGCAGTCAATTAAGCGTCCGACTTCAGCCAGGTCACGATCTCGCGGTCCGTGAGTTCGAGCCCTGCGTCAGGCTCTGGGCTGATGGCTCAGAGCCTGGAGCCTGTTTCCGATTCTGT
>NW_024412436.1:5555863-5578966 GCF_014898765.1 Herpailurus yagouaroundi | reverse complement strand
CCGTTCATGCTCTGTCTCTCTCTGTCCCAAAAATAAATAAACGTTGAGAGATGACCATCAGAACCTGTAATAGTAAGAAGCTACCTGAGCAGAGGTGTCCTAGGCTGAAGGAACAGAAATCGCAAAGGCTGTAAGGCCCGTGTGAGCTTGGCGTTTGTGGTATTTTAAGTGCTGAGAGAGGATATTCTTGTGATGGTTTAAAATGACCTTACATCTTGTAGAAATTAATTTTGATTTTATAATGGTATAAAAATCACACCAGATTGTCACAACTTAAATTCATATCCTTTTCTGACTCAAGGGTTGTAAGCTACCCTAATTTTTGCCCTGTTCTGTATTCAGCCAGTGAACTCAGTAACATTTGGTTGGAGATGTTTGATTTATTTGCTGGCTTGTGGTCTGTCTCATTTGGACAGTTTTTAGTGACCTCACTGTAATATAAAAACATTAAAATATTTGCTAAAATTAGTTGAATTAGAAATCTAGTTTTTTACGTAGGGAGACGAGAGAATGGCCAAAGATCATAGCGTGTTAGATATGGAAGAAACTTTAAAGGCAGTATCTGAAAGCTGAAGATATGCCATAGAATTTAAGCATTAGTCTGTTTTCTTTAGAATAGACCTTATTTCATAAAATCTAGTTATTTATGATTTTTCTATGTTAGAAATCCTTAAAATCACATGAAAACATTTTCTCCTGTGTGTTGAATTATGCATATATTTGTACCCTTTTGTCAAAAAGTAAAACTTCTTTTTTTAAGTTTTTTTTTTAATTTGTTTTTAGAGACAGCGCAAGCTGGGGAGGGGCAGAGAAAAGGAGAGAGAGAATCCCAAGCACCCAGGGCTCTGTCCCACAAACCGTGAGATCATGACCTGAGCTGAAATCAAGAGTCAGACGCTTAACCGACTGAGCCACTCAGGCACAGTTTAAGTAAAAACTTTTTTTTAGTTATTACTCAAATTGGAGAGTTCTGATGTCTATTCTAGCTTTTCAGTCCATAGACTGAAGCTTTTCAAGATCAGAATCCTGTCTGATTCATCTTTCTGGCCCCATGGAGCAGAGTACAGTTCCTTATACATACCAATCTCTTAAAACTATTTGAGTGCCTGAATGAACGAAGGAATGAATATGTGAACATCTATTATGAACCTATCTCTGGAGAATAGGTACCAGTAGTCAGTATGCTTAAAAAGATTGACGTAACATTGATCACTGTTTAAGAAGTGCCTTTATAATATTGTTGGAAAATGTAAGCATTTCTGAAGGGGAGGTGGCCATTGTGTAGAGCGCTCGCTCATATGGACTAAGAATCAGAAAACGGATCTGAATTTTAGCTGAGGCATCACTCAGTTCGTTCTGAAATAAATCAGGCAATCTTGCACGTAATTTCCTTGTTTGTACGGTGAAGGGGTTGGATTGATTATTGCTGGCATCTCTCTCTGCTCTAAAACTCTATGCTTTTTATCCTTTGATATTTGCAAGAGCCAGGAGAGGTGAAGTTTGCCTTTTATGTTAGATTTGATTCTAAATCTAATGATACAGGACAGGGGTGCTCCAACTAGTCTTGTTAAAAGGTAAGGACACTGAAAAAGGTTCAGTGGTAGCGTGCATACTGTGTTCTATTATGATTAACTGTGCCACTTGTACTGCCTGTACTTTAATGGCCTGTACTCCTCATCTACCAGATTCTTCTCTTAGTACTGAGATTATTTTAGTACAAACAAGTGGTATGTTTGTAAGAAGGGGCTCAGTCAGTATGGTAAAATGTCTGGATCGTACAAAACAAAAAACAAAAAGATGTCTGGATAGTTGGTGATTTCTAAGTAGGGGCCGGTCTATAATACAGCACGTTTTTTTAAGGTTGTGTACTTTCAGTGTGGGAGGAGGTGTTAGGTATTTCTCTCTTTCATATCAAGCATAACATTCTCTCTTACACACGTCAGTATATTGTTGAGGAAGTTTTCTAAAGTGAAAATAAAATGTGTTTAACAGTATTTTCAAGCCTAGAGAATTTTTTTTTAAGTCACCTGTATACCCAGCATGGGGCTCGAACTCACAACCCCAAGATCAGTAGTCACATACCCCACTGACAGAGCCAGCCAGGCGCCCCAGAATAGAGAATTTTAATAGCCTCATTTGGTCTCCCAAACAGTGTGAGGTACTGGATTCTTTGAGTGACATTACTAGAGGTGCTCGCGTTTCTTCCTTTGTAGTGGGCAGAGTGCAGTCTGGCTGCCCTATAGAAGTGCTGCTGGCCTGGAGCTGCTCAGATCCGGCCCGTCACACTGTCTCAACTTGGGTTTTTCTGTTGTTTGTTTCCAAATTCACGTCAGAAAACGTGTGTCCAGGGCGCCTGGGTTGCTCAGTCGGTTAAGCGTCTGACTCTTGGTTTCCGCGTCGGTCATGGTCTGAGCTGTCAGCACAGAGCCCGATGTGGGGCTCGAACCTACAGCCTGTGAGATCATGACCTGAGCCGAAGTCAGATGCCCAACCAACCAAGCCACCCAGGTGCCCCAAGACAGGATCTTGATCTAAATTTAACGAAAATGTCCCCTATTTTTTGATCCTGTTTCTAATAATCATTAACCATTCCCTGTTGCTTAGAATTTTTATCTTGACTTTATATTTTGAAAGTTATTAGCAACTCAAAAGTATGGAAAGAGCCCAGATGTCCATCAACAGATGAATGGAACACACACACACACACACACACACACACACACACACACACACCACTGAAATATTACTCGGCAGTCAAAAAGAATGAAATCTTGCCATTGGCAACAATGTGGATGGAACTAGAGGGTATTATGCTAAGTGAAATTAGTCAGAGAAAGACATAACATATGACTTGACTTACGTGTAGAGTTTAAGATACAAAACAGATGAACATAGGGGAAGGGAAGCAAAAAATAAAAACAGGGAGGGGTACAAAACATAAGAGACTCTTAAATATAGAGAACAGAGGATTGCTAGAGGGGTTCTGGGTGTGGGGGATGGCAAAATGGGCAAGGGGCATTAAGGAAGACACTTGGTAGATGAGCACTGGGTGTTATACACAGGAGGTGAATCCCTGGATTCTACTCCTGAAATCATTATATGCTAACTAACTTAACTAGAATGTAAATTAAAAAATAAAAATAAATTTTAAAAAAAGTTATTGGCAATTCTAACATATCTTGGCTTTATTGTCTGGAGGAAGCACTGAGTTAAACTGGGTTATAGAATCATCTGCTGATAGGTTAACGGGTTTAGGAGTTTCATCTAAGGCTTTAGAAATTCCTGTCATCATTTTTGTGGAGTATGAACATTACTTCAGAGGCCAAAATTGTAATAAAGTGTTTTTTAATGGCATTCTGTGGAATCAGTTGCTTGGGGTTACCATACCCAGTGTGATGTGTAGAAGGATTATAGGACGGATGGACTGTAGAAGGTCTTTCTACCATGTTGACCGGAAGGCCTCTCTGTCTGCCGCTTTGAACCCCTGAAGGGTCACTGTTAATTTTTGTTGTGATTTGCTAATGAGTGACTTTGTGAAGTAAGTAGAACCTATAATATAATAGAGGTATGTTGTGGAGCTACTGCTCTCTACTAAAAATAGTACAGAAAGGGTCTGTAGGGGCTGCCATACTATTAAAAAGTTATTAACATTTTTATTTTGTCTCAAACTGTACAAGTAGAAGATTGTGTTTACTTCTTGTATAGTTTAGTCATGAGTTGACAAAGAATTTACCCTACTGAAGGAAGTAGATTATTGTAGGAGATTCAGAGGTAGGACAGCATTGTGGAAGTTCCTTCAATTAGCTTTTTTGCATTTAGGTAAGTAAATTCAGGCCAAGTGTAGACATGGTCAGAAAGAATCCTTTTTATAGTTTTATATTATTATTTTTATATGATTTGTATTTTTATATTTTTGGTATTATCTCTAGGCAACCTGAACTTTGTTTTGGAAGGTCTTCCTTGTATTTGCCTGTTCCCTCTTAATTACAGAGCTTTCTCATAACAAGTCTTTATATTTAAAACTAGTATTGTCAGATGCATTAAAAAAGTAATTTAGCTAAAAATTGTTTCATAATAAAAAAGAATTTTACAAAAACTCTATCAGTTGAAACCAAAAAACAGATATGCATGCTGAATATTAACCATTTGTTACAAACCTGAATAGTCCTTTTTCCATGTGCATATATATATGCCTCTAGGTATAGATAAAAGTGGAATCATGCGTAGAACTCATCTAACATTCCTGTTTATATGCAAAGCACTTTACTGTGAAATATGGAAACTCTTTGAACTTTACTGACTTCTGTTATGAAGGCTAATTTTTTGGAACATAACTTAGAAATGTCAATGCAGATATGCAAGTGTATGTCTAAATTGATCAAAATAGGAAAGAATAATTGAGACTGAAAAACCTATAACTTAATATTGATCGTGCACACATAACAAGACCAAATTTTGGAAATCCCAACTTGTATGTTATGTGCATGTACGTTAGGAATTTTACAGAGTTGTCTAACATTAGGTGGCAACCACATTTATTAGCAGACTCCAATAGCTAATTTTAATTTATGAGCACCAGATTAGTAACGCTTAATCACTTACAGATATGTTATTGGTAGGTTGCTTTCAGCTTCAGATAACAGAAACTGAGTCTGTTTTAAGCACAAAGGAGTTGGCTCGGCTCACAGGACTGAGACCTGAAGCTTCGGGGACAACAGGACTGGGCTGTCCGTGTTGCTTTGCCCTCAGGTCCTTTCCCTGGTGGTTGCCAAAGAGCTGCTAGCAGCAGCCAGGAAGTGTGCTTCCTTGTTTGAGTCTAGAGATGGAGAGTAGCTCCTTACTGTTCTCTAAAGGCGAGAATAACTGTCCCGGAAAGGTCCGGGAGAGCTCTCCTGGATTTCACAGGCTAGAATTGAGGAATGTTCTGGGTTACAGTCTAGTCCTGAATAAGTCAATAGCTCGGGGGTTGAGATTAATCATTCAGCTCTTTCCCTTGAGCCAAGGTCATTTGCTAAATGGCACTGCCCTTATCCAAATGGGGAGAGTTGGAGTGGCACCCCCTTGGACTATTAGTGTGTAGTCAGAAGTGACACATCAAAGTGAATGGAATTAGCACCCACTGTGGAAAATAGTATAGAGGTTCCTCAAAAAATTAAAAATAGAAATACTGCTTGAGATTCTCTCTCCCTCTCTCCAACCCCTCTCTGCCCACTCCCTCTCCCTCTCTAAAATAAAATGAAAAACAATTTAAATAATAATTAGCATTTTGGGATCGGTTCCGACCCACTAGTAGCACAAAGACAATACTTGGCCATCACTGGTGTATAGTGAGAGTGGACTGAGGACAGACCCTAAGAGAACGCAGAGCCTGTGAATCAGTCTTCTACTTAAATTTATTCTGTATTTATTTTTAATTATGAGCTTCAGAAGGCTATTCGTTTGCTCTTATTTCTTCAATTCTAACAGCCTATTTCATATTTGATTTACCCAGTGGTTTTTCTCCATTATATCTCTCTGTTAGTCTCTGGTCACTTTAATGTCACTACCATGGCTGTTTCTTTGGAGTGCTGCCCGTTATCTTAAAGGAAATAGGGAAGGAATTATAAATGTATCCTGAAGTTAAAGGAAAAATGAAATGTGTGTTTTGTAGTACATGAATGATCGAATGTGTTAGATACTAAGGAAGAACTGCATCCGAGTATGCTTTTTTTTTTTTTTAAGTTCTTACAAGGAGTGAGGAATGTTAAAATTCATGACTCAAACTTCAGAATTCTCCCTACCTGCATATTTGATGTCTTGGAAAAACTCTTATTCTTTTATTATAAAGGAATAAAGGGTAAAGTTTGCTAACCTGTGTCTGAAGACCTCAGTGATTAGAAATGAGTCATGATTGGTAATAGACTATGAATGGTAGTGAATTGAGTGTCTTAGGTACGAGGACCCTCCTCTCCTTGAGTAATCATGAACAGACCCTTGTAATTTTTACTTTGGCTTGACACGTATAGGAAGGATAGGCATGATGAACCACTGCTAGTCTCCGCATCTTTTTTATAGGCAGTGAGATACTAGCCAACGTACTCAGTTGAGGCCAGTGAGTTCTCCTTTATGTTTTATTACTAAGCTTCACTTAGTTCCAAGGAGAGAGATAAAGCATTGTGTTTTCTTTTCTTTTTTTTTTTTTTTTTAAGTTTATTTATTTATTTTTAGGGAGTCGGAGACAGCGCAAATGGTGGAGGGGCAGAGAGAGAGAGAGAGAAAATATCCCAAGCAGGCTCCATGCTGTCAGTGCAGAGCCTGATATGGGGCTTGAACCCATAAAGCTGTGAAATCATGACCTGAGCCAAAACCAAGAGTCGGATGCTCAACTGAATGAGCCACCCAGGTGCCCCAAACATTCCATTTCCTATTTCATACATCAGTCTCTTCTCAGGTTTGACACTGTAAATCAGTGGTTCTCGAGTTCTGGCATACATCAGAATCTTCTGGAGGGTTTGTGAAAGCACCAGTTGGTGGGCCTCTAATCCCCAAAGTTTCTGATTCAGTAGGTCTGGGATGGGGCCTGAGCATTTACATTTCTAACAATTTCCAGATGACATTGATGATGCTGATCCAAGTACTGCCCTTTGAGAATCACTGCTGTGAAAACATTTACTTTTTTTTTTTTTTTAATGTTTATTTTTGAGAGAGAGACAGAGACAGAGACAGAGACAGAGATAGAGCATGTGCAGGAGAGGGGGCAGGGAAAGGGAGAGACAGAATCTGAACCAGGCTCTAGGCTCTGTTCTGTTAGCACAGAGCCCAGTGTGGGGCTTGAACTCACAGACCCAACCACAAGATCATGACCTGAGCCGAACTCAGATGCTCAACTGATTGAGCCACCCAGGCACTTACTTTTAATACAGCAAGGAACAGTCATACTGAATTTATTTAAGGAAAAGATGCATGCTATTTATTACTGTTTAGATTAGACTTTGTATTGTTTTTCTCTCTCTGGTTGTCAGCTGTTACATTAAGTGACCCACAGGGAGTACTCTCTTGAATTATATTTCTTTAGTAAAAGCGTATTTACCATTTGGTAATTGGCATCTCTTAACTTTTCACAGATGACTATTGCTGCTGGGCCAAAAGCCACTTTTGGCCTAGATGAAAATACTTTGCATTATTTTGCTTGATGATCCCAAAGGTGGGAATGTTTTTTTTTTTTTTTGTATTTGTTCTTTACTAAGATACGATAATTATTTCATTCAGTGAGCATTGAGACTTTTTTAACCAGTCTAAGGCCAGGACAACTCCTTTGCCATTGCCAGCTGTGCGTGTTTCCATGGAAACTCCATAGGGTCTAGCAGGATTGCTGTTGTAAGGACCATACCTGGCTTATTTGCATCCAGTTTAAATTGGGGAGATTTCAAAAGAATAAAAGGTCTGTAGATGAGTCAATGGACAGCCAGAAAGAGCTTGTCAGTTTGTAACCATCATATTGGTCTAGCTAAAGAGGAAGACTTGGGTGGGTATCCCTTACTATAGTTCATGTTTCTGGAGGGCTTTGGTCGGCATGCTAACGTCTCTATTTGTTTTGTGGATTTGTGTCATTGTGTTTTTGTTTTTGCTTTTGTTTTAGGAATATCTCTTTAAATTAAATATCCTAATTTATGTCCTTATTTAATGACTTTTTTTTTTTTATTTTTTTTTCAACGTTTATTTATTTTTGGGACAGAGAGAGACAGAGCATGAACGGGCGAGGGGCAGAGAGAGAGGGAGACACAGAATCGGAAGCAGGCTCCAGGCTCTGGGCCATCAGCCCAGAGCCCGACGCGGGGCTCGAACTCACGGACTGCAAGATCGTGACCTGAGCTGAAGTCGGACGCTTAACCGACTGAGCCACCCAGGCGCCCCTAGAACGTCTTAGTTTTTGACCACTGTTGCAGAATTATGGCAGAAGTTTATGTTGATCTGTACTTTGCAAGTGTTATGAGCTACTGTGAACCCCTTCTCTCACAAACATAACTTTTTCTAAAAAGAAGGCAGTTTGAACTATTTACGTATTTGACTTTGTTTACACCATTGAGCTTAAGCCTTTGTTTCAGAGTTTAATAAATGGTTAGGACCAACAGTGAATGTATAGAAAACAACTATATGGACTAGTTACATGAGCACCGAGTACAGTTACATAAAACTTAGAGGTTATTATTAATAAGTTATGCTACTCAGTTGTACGAATTTATCCTAGTTGGAGTAATTAGGCTAATTCACAAATAGCTACATAGTACAGGTATATGGCCAGTAAGAGCACGCATACCAACTCCTCCTCCTTAGTTAAGGCTGCTTGGACTTTCTACTGATCAAGGTTCTAAGATATTCTGTCAGAGTGTGGTGGCCAGCCAGCGATGGTGAATTTCCATACTTGTGTGCGCCAAATATTGACATTTCTTATCTTCTAAATCAGAATGTAGTCTTGTTCCTTTTTTCCGAATATTTTACGGTGATAGAGATATGTATCAGTCTATCATCTATGAACATCTATGTGTGTGTATATATATATACATATATACATACATATATATATATACACACATCTGTGTATGTATATATATATATATATATATGTATATATTGAAGTAGATGCTTGTAAATTTGGAAGGAGGTAACAGGGAGTTGGGGATTTTTTAATATTAGTGAAATATACTCTTTAAAGAAAATACTAGGTAGGCTGTGTTATTCAGTTTCACGAAAGAGTAGCACCTTCTAATACATGTTCCAAGAATTCTCTGATTCACTTCCATGTTCCTAAAGTAAGGGCAGGTGCTAGTGTCCCTGTTTTGTAGATGAGGAAATAGGCACAAGAGAGGTGCCTGCCTTTATTAATCACTTTATGTTTACGCAGTTAAATACACCTATAGTTCAGCGTTGCCCACTATGTGTAATTGTTCCCTCTTAAAGTGTTAGGTTATTTTATACGGCTTACTCAGTGTTGCCTTTTTCTCTTTTTGTATTCATAGACTGGAAAAGTAAGAAGAGCTTTCCTGCCTTTTTAATTACCAAACTACTCTCAGTTTTCAATGAATCAATTCAAAGAAAGAATGCAGTCTTTCTATACCTGGTAAATATTTTCTGCTCATAAAAGCTATTAACTTAGTAGCCTCTGATAAATCCAGGTGTTTATGATGATTAATTTTGTGGGATGACTATAAAAAATGACTTATCATATATATGATATTAACTCTGAAATTTATTTGATATTATTGTTATGGTGGAGTGATGCCTAGAATGCCTGTGCCCTAGTCAGCAACAGAAGCTAGTGTAGAATTGGCCCTGGTACTTAGATTAGGCTCTGTTGGGTTTATTGGGGGGAAAAGGTTGTGAAATTAATGCAAATAAGGTACATAAATATATTACTGAGTATCCTCTTTACTCAGATGATATAACATTAGCAATATTCCCTACGTGGTAGTTTAATAGAAGTACTTTGTCAATAATAGTTTTATAAAATTAATCTAGTAATCAGAATATTAAGCCTACCTTTTACCACTTGACACATGACCTAAGTGAAGATTAGAGAGATCAAATAACTTGCTGAAGAAAATTCAACTAGCCAGTGTAGACCTGAGGTCAGAATCTAGATCAGAGGCTACATATTTTGATTCCTACTCTAGGGCCTTTAAAAAATCCTAGTTTTTTAAGTACCTTAAATAAGAATTAACATGCCCAAGGGAGTAAACAAACCATAGTGACATTTCATATGGATCTTTTGTATAGCTTAGAATGTTAATGTAGGATCAGAGAAGATAGAATGGATTTATTTATGCTACGTAAGGTATCTTCTCTATTAACAGTATTAACTTAGCTACTAGGTACTATTAAATCTTTTAGATACACTTTATTTAAGCGTGAGGAGAATCCTTGGGCATATTTTGTACCTGTTTTGCAGAAGAGGAAAATGAGGCTTAGAATGAGAGTGCTATAGCTTAGGATATTAGAAGTGGAGTTTAAACCCAGTTTTCTTGGACTTCAAAGCCCATGACTCAGCGGTGAAGCCTGAGGAATTAAAACTTAATTGTCCAGCCTATCACATGTTAACGGATACTGATTATGGAATAATTTCCTCTCCTAATTCACCCATTCAGAAATCTTATCATTTTAGGGACATATGGAGGTAGTTAGGGGAGAAACCATTTCGTCCTCTGTAATGATTTTAATTATAGGAATCATATTAGCTATTTTTATAATGTAATTGCAAGTTATAGGTCTTGTACCCCCTTAAAAAAGAAAGGCGTTTATAAAATATTTGTATATTCTAAACATATGCTTAAAGTGAACTAATTTGAGCAGGTCCAAAGGTCTGTTTTTGTGTGACTGAACATTTGTCTCCCATGTTTTTACTTATTATAGTCGATCATCAAGGAATGATTATTTTTGTAAAGTATTTTTAAAACAGATTTTTCAAAATTAGTTAAGTGATGAAAGAAATTGGTGTTACATTCAAAAATTAATACAGTTCAAGTGTCTGGCTTGGGGATAAATAAAAAGTTACCATGTTAAATGGAATTGTAATGATGAAGATATAAAGAAAATTCCTTCTTCTTTATTTAGCAAAGTACCCAGAGTATCAGAGTTCGCCAAAACCAGGTGTATCTTTGCCTTAAAACCTGGCCCAGCCCCTGAAACTCACCTTTCCCCCCCCCAGTCTTTGACTGATTTACCACCATCACCTGCCTGACCAAAAGAGGTGGGGATGCATAGAATGTAGGTAGTGAGATACTGAAAATAACATTTTATTAGTAGCTCATGGGAAGTAACTTTTTTTTCTGGTAGCGTGAAATATAACTTACGTGCATTTTAATCTCTACCATTCAAAATGAGAAATGTACGTTAGATTGCCTGGTGTCTTTCTATTTTAGGCAGTCGTACGTTAGGACTTTGTAAAAGGTGAGATACGTTGACAGAGTTTATGATTTTTTAGTTAAGTTCTTTGTAACGGGAGCTTACAAAGATGGCGTGACTCATATTGGTACTGTGACATTTTGAGAAGATTACGAAGCCGCTCACCTCCCTGAATATCACTCGCAGATACTCGTCACCTGAGTAGCAAGGAGGGAGGGTCAGGCAGGGCTGGGGCAGCTAATGTGGATTGAATTCCTGCTCTGTAGGGCATCTGCTAGGCACATCCACATTTGTGCTCTCACTTTTAGTAGGGGTGTCGAAGTACGAGAAGTAGAGCCAAGAGACGAAGAAAGCACGATGTGCAAAACTCGGCCTTGCTTTTTGTCTGGATGGTCGGCCTGTTCACCTACCATATTCTGTCATCATCTGCTTCCGGCAGCATCAGATGCTGGTGGTGATTTCCGGGGGGCTGAATCAACTGTGTACCTGGGATTGCTGTGGTCGTGCTTATGTGGCCAGAAGGGCGTCAGTTTTTGATTTTTTGCCGGGGAGGACATCAGATTTTGAATTTGCAGGAAACTATAGTTAACAATACTGTATTACACACTTAAAATTGTTCTTAGAAGGTGGATCTTATGTCAAGGGCTCTTGCCACACACACAAAGATTTTTTAATGAAAAAGAAGGAGGGGAGGAAACTTGGAGGTGATGGACAAGTTTATGGCCTTGTTTGTACTCTCACAGGTGTATACTTACCTCCAAATTTATCAAATTGTACACATTAAATATGTACAGCTTTATGTAGGTCAATCATAACTCAATAAAATTTTTTCAAAAAGAGTTCAAAAGAGAAAATCTGCGTTTAAATGTTATTTAAGGATTAAAACATGAGAAAAAGGAAGAAATCAGCCATGTTCCGATACTGGTAACATTATTAAGACTCTGTTCTTACATGTACAGCAAAGGTGATTTGGGGCCTGTGGATTAAAAATTAGTCAAGGTACATAGAAATGTTTGAGAGCATCGCTTAAGATTTTTTATTGTAACAGGAGAAAAATCTTGACAGTGATATTTTTTAAATTATCAAGAGTATAATAATAATACCATTATCATTTTTATAATTCTTGATCATTTTAAAAACAATTTATGTTCTGATTTTAATTTTTAGAACAAACGTGAGAGATGGCATAAGCCCCATTTTTCAAATTTTTTTTTTTTTAACGTTTATTTATTTTTGAGACAGAGAGAGACAGAGCATGAATGGGGGAGGGTCAGAGAGAGGGAGACACAGAATCCGAAGCAGACTCCAGGCTCTGAGCTGTCAGCACAGAGCCCGACGCGGGGCTCGAACTCACGGACCGTGAGATCATGACCTGAGCCGAAGTCGGATGCTTAACCGACTGAGCCACCCAGGTGCCCCAAGCCCCATTTTTCAAATGAGGAAGTTAAGGTTCAGATGTCATGTGAAGTTTCCTGGGGATGCCATAGACTGGCTGGCTCAGAGAACCGAAATTTCTTACCTCATAGTTCTGGAGGCTAGAAATTTGAGATTAAGGTATTAGGATTGGTTCCTTCTGAAAGCTGTGAGGGAGAATCTGTTTCATATCTTCTCGTCTTCCCTCTGTACATATCTGTCTCTGTGTGCAAATTTTCCCTTTCTATAAGGATACCAGTAGTATTGGATTAGGGCCCACTCTCCTGACCTCATCTTAATTTGATCTGCAGAGACCCTATTTCCAAAAAGGTCACACTCACAGATCCTTGGGGTTAGGCCTTTAACATCTTTTGAGGGGCACAATTCAACCCATAGAGGATGTTAAGTCTTTTGCTCAACGTCTCTTAAGTAGGAAAGTTAGACCCACATTGTAGTGCCACTAAAATCATAGTTTCAGAAGAACGTAACAGTATATCTATAATACCAACTTTTTTTAAATTTTTATTTTTTTTTAACGTTTATTTATTTTTGAGACAGAGAGAGACAGAGCATGAACGGGGGAGGGGCAGAGAGAGAGGGAGACACAGAATCTGAAACAGGCTCCAGGCTCTGAGCTGTCAGCACAGAGCCCGACACGGGGCTTGAACTCACGGACCGCGAGATCATGACCTGAGCCGAAGTCGGACGCTCAACCGATCAAGCCACCCAGGCGCCCCTCTATAATACCAACTTAAAATTAATTTTCTAATACTGTCTTTTGTCTGCATACATTTTACTTAAAATTAACCGAGTTTCTAAAGTTTAATTAGAGGAGCGCCTGGCCGGCTCATTCAGAAGAGCATGGAACTCTTGATCTCGTGGTTGTGAGTTCATTCATGCCCCACATTGGGCATGGAACTTACTTGAAAAATAAATAAATAAAATAGTAAAATTTTGTGTTGTGATGGGTTTCAAGCGCTTTTACTTTGGTTCATAAGTCAGTGATATACCAGCTGTGGAAGGGTGTTTGGTCCTCAGTGCTTTCGTCCGGATTCAAATCTGAACTTCATGATTTGTAAGGTAGAGCTTTAAAATGTGTGCCCCTCCATGTCTTGAGATGTCCATCAGAATACTGTTCAAATGGTTTCAAGTGCATTCTGACTGTACATAATTTCACGATTCTTTAAGAATTGTTGTGTTGTCAGTGTTACTGTGCACCTTGTGATCACAGATTGTTGTGGCATGAGGAGGGCAGGGGCCCACTAGAATAATCATAAAATACTGGCAGTTTGTTGAGCTGCTTCCCCCCCACACCCTTTTTTCTTTTCTTTCTTTGCTATTTTTTATTTTGACTTCAAAACACTCTCAGTACTTTAGTGAGTAATCCTACTAAATAAGGGCCCTCTGCTACATCACTACAATACAGACATAAGATGCAAGAAATTAACAGTATTACTTTCCTGTCAACTAATCCATAGACCTGATCCACATTTGGCTGGTTGTTGCCATAGTGCCTTTCATAACAAAAGAACCTAATCCAGGATCTTACGTAGCATGTAATTATTCTATCTCTTTAGTGTTCTCCAATCACAGTTGCTTAGCCTTTCCTTGAGTTTCAAGACTATGTATTGGAAAAATACATTTTGTAGAGTGTCTATGAACTCAGGTTTATCTGATAGTTCCTCATGATTAGATTCAGGTTATGCATCTACGGCAGGAATATCAGAGGGAAGTGATGCTGTGCTCTCAACTCCTCTTTTCTGGTAGTGCACAGTTTTGATTTGTTCCTTGACTAGTGATGTTATCTTTGAACACCTGATTAAGGTGATGTTCACCAAGCTTCTCCTCTGTAAAGTTACATCTTCCCTTTGTAATTGCTTAATATTTTGTAGAGAAACTGTACATTTTTCATCATCAAATTTTTGCCCACTAGATTTAGCATTTCGACTGAACTTATTATAATGGTTTCCAAATACCGACTTTCTATATTTATTATTTGGCATTCTGTAAGGAAAATCTTTCTCTTCCCCCTGTTGATTTATATCAAATGGACTCATAAGCTGTCATGAGTAAATGGTTACAATTTATTATTTTTTTAATTTATTTTCTTCATGTTACCCAAAATTTGATCAACGGGAGACCATTCAAACTTGCATCTGCGTCTTTTCCACATAGTCCCACGATTTAACAAAAAAATGTTTATAAGTACAACATTTAAAAAGTGTTCAACACTTTAAATACGTTATTTCGTTTTTAAACTTTAATTATTGAGAGTGCGCGTGTGAGCGGGGAAGGGGCAGAGAGAGGGATAGAGACTCCCAAGCAGACTCTGCACTGTTAGCACAGAGCCAGACGCAGGCTCGATCTCACAAACTGTGAGGTAATGACCTGAGCCAAAATCAAGAGTCTGACACATAACCGACTGAGCCACCCAGGCGCCCCATATTCCCGTCATTTTTAAAGCACTTCCACTACTAATTTCTTCACCGAAACAGTAAAAGGAAAAATAAAATATAAAGTCTGAGCCTAGAAACCAAAGCCTCAGTTAAGAAGTAGAACATGTAAAGAACTAAACAGAAATTTTAGAACTGAAAACTACAGTAACCGAAACCAAAGCCCACCGGATGGCCTCACAGCAGAGTAAAGGGGGACAGAGTGAACTGGAGGACAGAACATAGAAATTGCCCCATCTGAACAAGGAGAAAATAGAACACATAAATGAACAGAGCTGTGGGACCAGTAGGACTATGACAGAAAGACCACAAGAGGAGGAGAGGAGAAAGGGGACTGAGCTAAAAAGTACTTGCAGAAAGACTGGCTGACGACTTCCAGAAGACTTGTCAGAAGACACAGGCCTACGGATTCAAGGAGCTGAGCAAGTTCCAAACAAGATAAACCCAAAGAAGTAATAGTAAAACATTGGTAAACTGAGAGCAAAGGAAGAACCTTGAAAATAACAAGAGAGAAATGACACCTTTTTCTATGGGGAAAAATAATTCCAGAGATAATGGATTTCTCCTCAGAAATCATGGAGGCCAGGAGGCAGCGGCATGACGTTTTTTAAGTATTCGGAAAGAGCTCAAAATCCCAACTTCTGTATTTAACAGAAGCCTTCTTCGGGAATGAGGGAGAAATCAAGACCTTTTTAGATGAAGGAAAACAAAGCAAACTCGTCTCCAGTAAAGGTGTCATAAAAGAATGGCTGAAGAAATGACTTACGTAGTTTTAAATCCAACACAACATATCCAGGACTTGTGTATACCAAAAACTACAAAATGCTGGTGGGAGAAATAGAGGACGACACAGAGAAACGGAGAGATACACTGCATTCATGGGTTAGAAGGCTCAACATAGGAATGATCACTTCTCCCCAGATTGATATACAGGTTTAAATGTAATTCCTCTCAGATTCCCCGTGATTTTTTTTAACAGACAAGATTATTCTAAAATTAATGTGGAATGCAAAGGAATTAGAATAGCTAGCAAAATTCTGAAAAAGAAGAGAAAAAAAATCATTCTCTAGACATGTTGTATAGTTGCAGGATTCAAGCCTGAGGATATTGGTTGAGAAATTAACACATTAGTCTTTGAAATGGAATATAAAACCCAAAAATAGGCCTGCACAAGTATAGCCAACTAATTTGTGACTAAGGTGCAAAAGCAATTGGAGCAAACAGAGGAAGGATAATATTTTGGACAAGTGATTAAAAAAGAAAAACATTTAATCTTCACACTAGTGAAAAACATAGAAAACCTTTAGGACATAGGACTTGATGAATAGTTCTTTAAAAAAAATTTTTTTTAATGTTTATTTCTTTTGAGAGAGAGAGAAAGAGAGGGAGGGGGATGGCCTGGGAAGGGGCAGAGAGAGAGACTCACAAGCAGGCTCCAGACTGTCAGCGCAGAGCCTGACATGGGGCTCGATCTCACGAACCATGAGATCATGACCTGAGCCCAAATCGAGAGTCGGATGCTTAGCCGACGGAGCCCCCCAGGTGCCCTAACACTTGGTGAGTAGTTCTTAAACATGACACCAGAGGGGTGCCAGCCCGGCTCAGCCAGTAGAGCATGCAACTCTTTTTCTTGGGGTTTTAAGTTTGAGCCATGTTGGGTGTAGAGATGACTTAAAAATAAAATCTTTTAAAAAACAATAACACCAGAAACACAGCCTACAAAAGAAAAAAAATGGTAAATTAGATTTTATCAAAATTAAAATTTTGCTGGGTGCTAAAACTTCTTTAGGAGGATGAAAAGGTGATTCTCTCTCTGCCCCTTTGTCGCTCATGTGCATGAGTGTGATAAGTAAATAAACTTTTTTTTTTTTTTAAAGAGGGAGGCACCTGGCTCAGTCCATTAAGTGTCCAACTCTTGATTTCATCTCAGGTCATGATCTCACAGTTTGTGAGTTCGAGCCCCACAGGCTCCATGCTGAATAAGGAAACTGCTTGGGCTTCTCTGTCTCTTTCTCTCTGCCCCTACCCCACTCTCTTTTCTCTCTCTCTCTCAAAATAAAAAAACATTAGGGGCGCCTGGGTGGCGCAGTCGGTTAAGCGTCCGACTTGAGCCAGGTCACGATCTCGCGGTCCGTGAGTTCGAGCCCCGCGTCAGGCTCTGGGCTGATGGCTCAGAGCCTGGAGCCTGTTTCTGATTCTGTGTCTCCCTCTCTCTCTGCCCCTCCCCCGTTCATGCTCTGTCTCTCTCTCTGTCCCAAAAATAAATAAAAACGTTGAAAAAAAAATTAAAAAAAAAATAAAAATAAAAAGCATTAAAAAAAAAAAAAAGAGGATGAAAAGGCAAGTTCCCAGTGGGAGAAAATATTTGCAAAGCACATATCTAATGAAGGACTATTATCTATGGTATGTAAAGAACTCTCAAAACTCAACCCTACGGAGAAAAAGGAACCCTTGTGCACTCTTGGTGGGAATGTAAATTGATGCAGCCACTGCAGCAATCAGTTTGTAGGTTCCTGAAAAATTTAAAACATAATTACCGTGATTCAGCAATTCCATTACTGTGTATTTACCCAGAGAAAACAAAAACACTAATTCAAAAAGATATATGCACCCCTATGTTTATTGCAGCATTATTTACAATAGCCAAGATATGGAAGCAGCCCGAATGTCCGTTGATAATGGATTAAGAAGACGTGGTGTATATACGCACGATGAAATATTACTCAGCCTTAAAAAGGGGTGAGATCCTGCCACTAGTGAAAACATGGACGGACCAAGAAGGTCTTAATGCTAAATGAAATAAGTTAGAGAAAGACAAATACCGTATGATTTCACTTATACGTGCAATCTAAAACACGAAACAAACGAATAAACAAAAAGCAGACTCAGACCTATAAATACAGAGAACAAACTGATGGTTGCCAGAGCGGAGGGAGCGGGAGGATAGGCAGAGGGGTAAAGGGGAGCGAGAGAAACAGGCTTCCAGTTAGGGAGTAAGCAAGTCACAGGAATCAAAGACACAGCATAGCGAATATTGCCAATGGTATCGTAGTAGCGTTGAATGGTGACAGATGGTAGCTACACTTGTGAGCATAGCATAACATGAAAGCTGTTGAGTCACTGTGTTATATACCTGAAACCAACGTAATGTGTGTCAAGTGTACTCAAAACACACACACACAACACACACTGAAACTCAATCCTAAGAATCCAAACAGTTCATTAGAAAAGGGAGATTTTTGTGGAGTTCTAGAAAAGTCCAAAAGAATGGAATAGACATGTCACTGAGGAGGATATACACATGGTTAATTGAGCATATGAAAATATGTTTTGTTATTAGTAGCCATTTGGGAAATGCAGATTGAGACCATCCTGAGATATCACTACACACCTGTTAGAACAGCTAAAATGAAAGGTAGTGAGAATATCAAGTGCTGGTGTAGATTTGAAGAAACTAGATCCCTCATACGTTGTGGGAATCTAAAATGGCATAGCCATTTTGGAAAATATTTCAAAATTTCTTTAAAAACTAAATATGCATTTAGCATGTGGCCCAACAATATCACTTTTTAAAAAGTTTTTACTTATTTATTTTTTTTTTAATAATCTCTACACTCAACATGGGGCTCAAACTCCCAACCCCAAGATCAACAGTCCCATGTTCTTCCAACTGAGCCAGCCAGGTGCCCCCAGCAATATCACTTCTATGCATTTATCCCAGAGAAATAAATAAAAATTTGTCCACATAAAAATGTATACACAACTATGCTTTACATATTATAGATGAGAGTCATTTACCAGGCATGTCCTTTGCAAGTATTTTCTCCCAGTGTGAAGCTTGTGATTCAATGTACATCCCAAATATGAGTGTTTATAGCACCTTTTTTAGTAATAACTCCAAACTGGAAACAACCAAGTAATCTTGCAAGGTTATTATGTTGAGTAAAACATGCTACCCTCAAATGGTCATATAGTGTACAATTCCATTTGTACAGTATTCTCAGAATGACCAAATTATGAAGTTAGATGACAGATTAGTGGTTGTCAAGGATTCACAATAGCCCCAGGGAGAGGAATGGATATGCCTATAACTGGGGTAGCAGGAAGGAGTTCTTTGTGATGAAATAGTTCTGTGTTTTGATTGCAGCGGTGGTTATGTGACCCACCTACACATATGACAGTAAAATGACAGAACTATACATGTCATTGAACTATACATACATTGACTTTTATGTCAATGTCATTTGCCTGGATTTGATAGCATATTGTAAGACGTAAACACAGTTAAGAACAAAAGAGAGAGATTATCATTGCTATAGGATTTCAGAGAACAAATAGTTCCTTGACGGGAATGGAAGATCTGAGGTCAGTTTTTGAACCTGTCTTTAGAGGATAGGTAGACTTCTCAAGAGTTGATACAGGGATGAGAGATATTTTAGACAGATTGAAAGTGAGTAAATGTTGATATTATTAAAACATACTAGGGGCACCTGGGTGGCTCAGTCGGTTGAGCGTCCGACTTTGGCTCAGGCCATGATCTCGCGGTCCGTGAGTTCGAGCCCCGTGTCGGGCTCTGTGCTGACAGCTCGGAGCCCGGAGCCTGTTTCAGATTCTGTGTCTCCCTCTCTCTCTGACCCTCCCCTGTTAATGCTCTGTCTCTCTCTGTCTCAAAAATAAACATTAAAAAAATAAATAAATAAAACATACTAACAACATCCAGTTAGTCGGAAGAACATTTTAGTTCAGTGGGAGAATGTGTCTTTAAATTGTATATCTCACATAGACTCTGGGATACTTGTTACCCTTGTGTTTTCACATAAATTTATGAAACCTGAGAGTGAGAGAGACATAAAAAGAGAGAACGAAATTACCAATACCATAAATGAGACATAATGGTTCAAAGGACAGATGGGAATAATAAAGCAGCATGTGATTTTGAGCAAAACAAAGCCTGTATCTCATGGATTTAAGAAATGGAATCAGAGAAAAAGTTACATTGTGGTTGTTAAAGTAGGAGAGCTCTAATATTAGCCAAAGATGTCAAGACAAATTATAGGCTTGTATTAAAGTTGCATAGCCACCTGTTCTTTTTATTCCATGGAATTTCCATACTTGGTGATTATGTTTTTGGATGATCGCTTCATATTTCTCTCCATTCAATTGTAAGCATTCTGTGGCTCAGCATTGTATCCCCAGTTCCTATCCCAGTGCCTGGCAGCACCTTGTAAATATTTGTTGAATGTGCTCATGCGTGAAATCAGTAACTTTGCAAAACTGTTGAAACTAGAACAAAGAAAAGACAGTTATAGAAGAAACAGGATGATAAGATAGACTAGACAGACACATTAAATTTTTTTTTAATGTTTTTATTTATTTTTGAGACAGAGAGAGAGCATGAGCAGGGGAGGGTCAGAGAGAGAGGGGGACACAGAATCGGAAGCAGGCTCCAGGCTCTGAGCTGTCAGCACAGAGCTCGACGCGGGGCTCGAGCTCACAGACTGCGAGATCGTGACCTGAGCCGAAGTCGGACGCTTAACCAACTGAGCCGCCCAGGCGCCCCTAGACAGACACATTTGAGTATGACGGCACACCTTTATTAGAGCAACGTGACGATAAAGCTTTACAACCAAGAAATTCAGGATTGAATTCCGTGATGGTATGTTCCCTAAAGGATGCCAGGGTGTTAAATGGAGCACTAGATGAGCCGCGATGATGACCGTGGCAATGTATGTTGGCAGGGGTTAAGGAAGAGCACAGAAGCACCAGCCACTTAATACTAGCTGCTCTCTAGTGTGGTAGCTTTCTTAACAAGCCAGCACTTAAATGACTCATTAGATGAACTGATGCCTTGAGGATTCCTGCTTGAAACACACTGTCTGATGCCCTGCAGCATGCCGAATGCCCTTCAGTATGTCTGCATATCCGCTGCTACAGTCGAGTGGCGTGGTCATCAGGATCATTACGCACTTGTGCTCCCAAGCCTGTTCAGGCTGGTCGTGTTTCTTATTTTAGTTACACGGTTTGAATCATTATTATATAAACTAAGGAGAAGAACAGGAAGAGATGATGTTTCTATGAAAACTTAAGTCGAATGTTTTGAAAAGATTAGATAAAGGGCAATTACTAAAAAATACTGCTAAATTGGATGTGAAAAAAAGCTGTAAAATATTAGGGATGAATTATTCTTTTTAAAAAAAGAAAAAGATTCTGTACTCAGAGTGCTTGGTGTTTCTTTTACGTTCCTGCCTTACGTTTAAAGAAGCTCTTCAATCTATGGGTCATGAAGTCAATGTCGTAGGTTGAAATCAGCAGTTAAAAAAAAAAAAAGCCTATCAGATTGCATTACATCTGGGAAGGAGCATTGTCTTGTGAAATTTTTCTTGAGTTTTTTATATTCTTAATATTTATGTAAAATGTGCAAAGCTTGAAAAACAAAGCGTAAGAAATTGAAACTGGAAATACTAGAGCAAGTATTAAGGACATGATTTACCCAAAAAGAAGAGAAAACCCAAATTAGTGGATTCTGATTTTAAAGCATCAGGCTTTGGTCCACCATCAAAAGATTGGTAAATGAATACATATTTAAGTACTTTCTGGTAGCATGAAATGTTTAAGGTATGTATATAATGGTTTCATGATATTTATTTTAAGTTGAGCCTTTTAATTAACCAACTACAAATCTCTGTATCATGGGTATGAGTTTCAGCATATTTTATTTTACTTCTTTTCCTCTCATGCCTCCTTGTTATGTCTTTCTCCCCCCTGCTTTCTTTGCCACTTACTGGTGTGACCTAAGAGTCATTCTCTAGGCCTCAGTTTGGTTTTTAGGAACTAAGATTATCCTTCAGATCTCTTGTTGTTTAGCAGTGCTTACTTGCCAAATTGATCAAATAAATTCTGTCTCGGTGTTTGTCCATCTAGAGTTTTCGGAAATAGCAGACGTGCCATTTTCTTAAATCTTTTTTTTCTTAAGCACTAAAATCTCCATATTGCAACCTTAGGGGGCACCATTCACATATACTGTGATATACAGCACATAAGAATAGTGGCAGTGCTCATACCCATCGCTTGATTCTGGATCAAAGAAATTTTCAGATCCTCAGTGTTCTTTTGTATTTGGGCATTAGTAAATTATTTTAGGCTGTCTGTGGGTGATGGGTTTGGGGATGAGTTTTTTTTGATAAGGTAACAATTTATCATTCTTGAGATACTGAAGTATTTTTACTACCGAGCATCTGCTGAAGCAGTGTCCTTGCTTTCTGTAAACAAGCTAGTAAGGCGACTAAAGTAGCAGTGGATTTTGGAAAGAGGTGAAGACGAAAAAGGCTGTTGGTGTGCAACTGAGATTGCCTAGGAGTGAAAGCAGTGCAGCTAGGAAATGAAAAATCCCCCGGAGAGGCAGACACGAGGTGCGAGGGAACGGTTGCTGAGTTGGACATTCCCTCCCGCGTTGGACTAGGTATACAGTTGTCGAGGACAACCTGTACAAGTAGCTGCTCCTCCGGAATGTCACCAGGTTGGAACTTGATGATTTTGGTAGGCAGAGTACAGGCCTACCTCAGTTCACTCATACACAAGGGATGTGTTTTAAAAAGCTAGTTTGTAATTGAGTTGTCATTGTCCTCAGTTGCCTTTCTAATGAGACCTAGACTAGCCCGTGAGATCATGAGTAAAAGATTACTCTAATACAGATAGTGTTAGCCATGACCTCTGGGTCCTGGAAGAGCATTTCTTCTCCTTTTTAAAGAAAGGGCTCCAGGGTGTCTGGCTGGCTCAGTTGGAGGAGCATGGGACTCTTGATCTTGGGATCATGAGTTTGAGCCCCATGAAGAGTGCAGAAATTACTAAAATGAGAAGGAGAATGAAAAATAAAGTCTCAGTTTTAAGCATAATTTTGAAACAGTGTGAATCTTAACTTTGCCCTTCCAGCTCCTTTTTATACTTCCACATACTGATGTTTTCTATTCTTTTCTACCTTTGTGAACCCTGTGTGCCCACCCCTGTCCCCTGAGGCCAGGTAGGCTAACCAGCATTTCTCTTATACGAGTATTTATTGGACTCTTTCCAGTGGGAACAATTATTACCACACTAATCAACTAAATGAGGTGTTAAAGGAAAGCAATTGAATTGGATTAATTTATGCTGAAGTGTGAATGACTGACAGCCCCACCGACTTCCCAGAAATTCTTTTCTTTTTTTTTTTTAAAGGGTATTCTTTTTAGTTTTAATTTGATATTTCGGACAGAGGACCAAATAAAGTGAACATTTGAGCTTTGGGGGAAAAGCTGTCTTCTTTCGGATCTAACTGTGCCATGACTGGGGGACTGCAGGGGAGAGTTAGATGGTGGCCACCCTCCCC
>NW_024412436.1:5544820-5555763 GCF_014898765.1 Herpailurus yagouaroundi | reverse complement strand
TTCCTGGAGTGAAGACGGTGACCTTTGCAGTATAGGGGAAAGGGGTCCCTCTCTGGGGAGCAGCCCATGTGAGTTGGTGAGCCTTACGCCCCCTGCTACACAGAGACCCTGTGGGACTCTCTTGGCTTGAGGGGGGTTGGTGCTTGGTTCGTGCACTACCAGGGTCCTGCCCTTGCAAGGGTACCTTCCAGGGAACACTTCTTAGTTGGAAGTGATTGTCTGGCTGTAGCTCCAAGTCCTGCTTAGCTGATTTATGAAAGGCCAAATTAGTAGAAGAAAGGTAGTTTAGAGGTGTTAACCTCATACAGCATGAAAAGTAGATGGTGACCTGAAGAGATCTTCTATAGTAAGTACAGGCAGTAAATGTAAAATTTTATGGAGGCAGAAGAGGAGAGAAAGAAAGATATACTGCTATCTACTATATTCCAATCACATTCATCATTGCTTCTAATATTTTCTCACCAAGTAGAACTTGTATAGAGCCCAATGCATTCACAACTCATTTGAATTTCATATTTTCTTGTATAATGTATTCTTGATTGTTTTACTACAAAGTGTTGCGAATTGTCATCGAATGAAATTGGTGCTCTTGAAAGATGTAGCATGTTTATCCTGTGTTGCGATGTCCCACCCCCCCCACCCCCCAGTGGCACAGCTGCCTCGTGCCCCAGTCCATGATCTAAGAGGCACAAGCACGTTCATCCGCACAGCAACCTCATGAAAAAGACACTATCATTTTACAGGTGAGAAAATTAGGGTTCAAAAAGGGAACGAGCTTAATCTCACTGGTGCTGAATGGCAGTGTTAAATTTCTCCCCTAAACTCTTTCCTCGTGTGGATTTTGTGATTCTGTGAAACAGAAAAACTGACAATAGAAACAGAGTGCATATCTAAAAGTTAAGAAAGTTTTTGGTTCTGGTCCTAGCTAATTTATTGACTTTCAAAGAAATCCTTTGAAAGGTCCCTAATAGAAGTCTCGTCTTGCATTTCCACATATGCGGGTTGAGTTTAATTTCGACCTGAATGGTGGAAAAAGGGACATACAGATTTTTAAAAATCAGACACTTGGCATGCTTGAAGACTAGTTCTAAATAAAAACAGTTATTAATGGGATAATACCCTGGAGAACTCTCCTCAGTTGTAGTGCACTCTTCTGTGTATCGGGACATACTTGACTTTTCAACACAAAATCTTTGCCACCAATTATTAGTTTCCTCACTACATTGAAAACAAGCCATTTTAATTTGCTGCCTTATTCAAGCCCCTTCCCCGGCCCCCCCCCCCCCCCCCCATGCCTACCACCTCCATGAAGGTATAACTTGGCCACAATGTGTAATAACAGCCAAGATCTCAGATTTTGGTGTCAGCGAAATCCGGTTTTAAAGTCTGACTCCAAATTATTAGTGTAAATAGTGTAAATTAGTGTAAAGTGCTTTAGCCCTCTGTGCCTCAGTTTCCTTTTTCTCCTTTTTTCCCCCCCAAAGAGGGTAGTAATACCTACTTCATGGGATTTTTTTTTATAAATCTTCCGCTGAGTTGTCTATGGTGATTACAGTGGAATGTCATATTGTAATGCCCCAAAAGCTTGGGGCTGATGTTTGCCTTATAAATTCACTTTAAATTGAATAGATACATTCTTCAGCAAAGAGAATAAGTGTATATATTCATATACATTTGGTGAAATTTACTTAAATACTAATTAATTTCATAATTTATATGACCTATTTTTTTGATGATTGACACTGTAAATAACAAACCATCTTCTACTTTAGATTGATTTTGATGGAGGAAGGACACCGCACAACGGGCGGCATTTGGCTAATCCATTCTGTGAATTTGATAGTTTGAAGAGATTTATAGATAGTGAATTTCCATACTCTTGAAAATAATTTTACAGCTCTTGCGCTGCTTCTGGATTCATATTGTTGCCTTGTTTTAAAGCAGGACTTTCCCCAGACAGCGTATGTTAATATTTGGAAAATTCCCTATCAGTGGGCTAGCACCATCGTGACAGCCCTATGTTCTGCTTCTACCTTGCTAATTGTTTCCTTGGGATTATTTGGATTGTGTAGAAAGCTTTTTGCAAATCCTCTTATTACTGAAGTCATTGTTGCCAGCAGGAATAAGATTAAAGGTGCTTAAGTCTGTAGAGTTGTTTCTAATTTGTACGTGTCATTTCAGTGCCATTTTAACAGAACTCTGTCTCTTGTCTCTCCCTTCTCCCCCGGTACTATCTCAAGTTAGGTCCGAGGAGCCAGGCCATTGGAAGAAATCTCATTTTATCCTCCTAATTATTATGCTGGCACTCAGGAGATAATTTTTCCCTTCATGCACTGCCAATTAATATGCAAATGGGCTGATAAATATTTATGCAATGATTTAAATTATGCAGGGAGTGCTTTCAGTGTGTTCTGTAAATGAATTGTTCGTGGACTTCAAAGTGCTGGCTGCTGTGCTAACGAGGAGAGATTTGCATAAGGCCCTAATCACACGCATACTGATTAAGCTTCATTATGGAAACTGCCAGCTGCAATCTTTGTTTCTATTTTATTACAAAAAGGGGAACTTTTCATGCTTCAGTTGCCTTGACAATGTCAGTCCTAGCTGGTAGGAGAGACTAAAACTCCTCTGAGCAACTGAAGTTTCCTTATTCAGTTGAAGATTGCTATGGTGTAACTGAAGTTGTATTTTCCTTCTCCCCCTAATCCACTTTCCACCTCCCACCCTTGTTCTCTGAAGAACATAGTGTAGATTTGTTAGAAATAGTAGTACCTTCTTTCACCCACCCCAAACTGCTACCTGTTTCTTCCTTGCTTTGGACTGTCTGAACCTCTAGAAGATTTCACAGCAATGCTGGACTGCAGTGACTATGTTCTAGGTGGGTACCCGCACAGTTCTTTCTTATAAGCTTTAATATGGAAATAGCGCGTGTGGGGTTGACTATGCATAAATGCTTAATCGCATATGCAACCACCTCGGGGGGGGGGGGGGGGGGGGATTGAGCAGAGAAGGAGGAAAGCATTTGCAGGGCAGGAGCATACTTGAATTTGCAGTAGGTCCCTCCCTACCACTAGCTCTCCTGGTTCAGAGGACATTTTCTGTAAATAGTGTGGATTTGGAATTCGTCTTGAACGGAAGACATTTTTGCTTTTTGGAAATATCTGTTGGGAGCATTTCACGTAGTTCTAAAAACACCCTAACTCGGAAACAAGGTATAAAGTATGCCTAAATAATATGTACATATTAATAAAAAATGTTTTACAACCTAAGGGCGAATGTCTTCTAGAAAAACCAAAGTGCATAGTGAAAAATAAGGTGGAGCCATAGTGCAGAATGGCTCCCATAAATACTGATGCAGAGGGTAATTGCGGTGGTTGCTGCAGTGGGACTGTTGATCAGTTTCCAGATTTGAGAAACTGTCAACTTTTCAAATTTTGGCAAATATCAGCCTTTCCTTATTTTTTAAAAAATCAACTTCTCTTCTTCAGAAAACAATGTTAAGTGCTGGAAGGCCTATTTTAAAGTTTTCTCTATAGAACAACAAGCCTTTTAGGGAGGGGGATGTGCGGCTTGATTATATAAACTGTCTTTGGTAACCGAGATTTAAAATAGATTGAGGCACTTTGGTTTTGAGACACGCTGTGGCTCACGGTGGCCCTATTTTGTGTTGAGTTTTGTCTGTGTGCACACAGTTGTTGAAACCTCTTCGGGTCACTCTGGTCACCTGGAGAGTCAGATGACATGAACTCCGGGACTTTGATAACTCACGGTTTAAAATCTTTGCAAGTGATTTTTTTTTCCTCTATGTCATTTTTCTCACTTAAAAAACTCAGCCCCACCCCCACCCCCTGCCCATCTCCTTCACAGTTGTTAAGGATAAAATTAAATGATAGGTCTGTCAGTGTTTACACTTTCAGGCAGAAGGAATGGCCCAAACTCAAGGCAGTAGTAATATTTGTAAAGCACAATAAAAACCACAATTAAAACAAAAAACCGATGTCAAGGATTCAGTCCAATCCCAGAGCAGTTTGTAAACTGTTATTAGGCTCATGCACAGCTCAGTGTGCCCAGAGAGAAAAAAAACTTCAGATATCAAGAAAAGAACTTGTATTTACTCTTTTACAAAATCTGCTAAATTGGGAACTCAAGGAAGGAAAGGAAAATACCTTTTTGAAATATTTTTAGCATTCTATTTTAGAATTAGAAATTGTACCTCTGTTATTTGTAATTAACAGTAACTGTCATTTGAACAGTCTTCACATTGTTGTACAGCTAAGTCAGAATTTTATTTGTATATGTATGTGTATGTGTGAAGTGGTTTTGTTAAATGTCTTTGAAGCTCTTCACAATTCAATAGAAGATGCTTCGAAGATTCACACAGAATACCCGTGACATAATCTTTAATTTAGATACGTGGAAATTAGGGTATGAATTGCACAGGGACAGGTTCCTGACTTGTTAAGAATTATGCCTACTTCTTTGTACAAAGATACGTGGAAACATTGTTACCCTCTTCTGAATGTTAACTGGTTCATATTTTTCCACTTTTTTTTTTTAACATACATTCTAAAGGAAGCATTTTGGTTTGTTAACATTTGTTGTGATCTTTGCTGACTTTCATAAGATTTTGTTGAAGTCATTCAGAAAGCTGATTTTCACTAAGTTGTACACCTGTTCCTTTCAAACCCTAGTATGCCTTTGGTGACATTTAAATTTTTCTGGACAGTAGGGGTGAGGAAATTGTAGAACTAGTCTCATTTATGACCACAGAATATGAATTTGAATCCTTCACACATCAGAGGGAAAAACCAAAGATGTGCTAGAACTGCCTAAAACCAGAAGACCAGCATCTGTTTTAAAAACTTACTAGAAAAACTATTACACGGCTTCCAGGCTGGAGATGAAATTTATGGCAGGAGGACTCTTGGTTCTTTCTCGTCACTTACGCATTTGGATAAAGCAACCGTGGACAGCATGGTTGGGACTTGTGATGATTGTTTGATTTCCTAGTTAAACATTGAAATGGATGACAAAATGTACTTTTCAGTAAAAAAAAAAAATCAAATATCACATTATTTATTTATTCTCACCTAATAATTAGAGTTAAGTGATTCTTAGCCCAGTAGGGGAAAAGGGGGAACTTGCTGGATAGTAAACTCAGTTAATTACAAATATGCAAAGTTTGGGTTTACAGTAGAAATAGAATAAGGTATATATTAAATGTATATTTGGTTTTTACTCTATTGAAAAGGCGGGAGAAAAGCAGACTTGTTCTTGTGTCTTGCAGCTGTTCTGGGATACCTAATACTGCTTGCTGAAAACTTTCTACTGTGAAAACCTTCCTTAAAGAGATAACCCTTAGGGAAATAAACCCATGTCAGCAGGTTCATATGTGATATCAGATAGGTGGTATAATTTTTAGAGGGGTGTGGTTGTGATTCAATTTTGAAATCGTTAGATATATCTGTTACGCCTTGTGATACAGCTTCTTGTAGTGGTTTATGATTGAGGTATGAATTTGACATATTCTTACTTTAACACATGGTTAGTTTGGATGGGGAGTAAATACGGAGATATTTTTCTTAGACACCCTTTCCTTTTATTCTGCTAGGTTGAGTTACTGCCAGCCTGTTATGAAGATTACCAACAGATTGTTTTGGTTTGATTAACAAATACCTTTGCTTATGGAAAAAGAAAATTTTGAGAATAACGTGTTTTACTTTGTAAGGCACTTTGCCCCAGCTTTGTTTCTTTAACGTATTTTATGCTTCGTATTATATTTACTTCTTTTACACGTCAAATTCTATTATAACTTTTTTCAAGTTAGATGTCTGTTGTCTTTGTTAGAAGAATGTTAAAATTCTTTAGAAAGACAGTTTATTTGTGGATTGCATCAGGGTTAAGGGAAGTCCAGAATTTCTCTCAGATAAACTTTCACGATAATTTCCAATGTTTTAGTGATGACACTGCCTGTCTTTGAACTGTAGGACTGTAACATCAGTCAGTATTCTTAAACCCTTCCTTTGCCACACTTTTGCCTCCCTAACCACATCCCCAATTTTTAAAAAACCTCATTCACCTCTGATTCATTGCAGACTCAAGAATGAATAATCCGCCAGAAACCAGTAAACCGTCTATGGAGAGTGGAGATGGCAACACAGGTAAGAGACCCTCCCCACACCCACCTTTTAACTAGATCTAGTAGCGTTACCAGAAGAAACTTCCCACTTAACTGTGACTCCTATTTGGCAAATAAAAACCAATTTGAGTATTGAGTTGTCAAAGATCATTTAGTGCTTGCAGGAGCTGGTATTGTATTTGTTTAAGACTATTTAGTTTCTTCAGATTGCTTCATGTTTTTGTTGCTGTTTATCAGAGGAACTATAAAGCAGTTGAGAGAATAGTCCTTTAGGGTCAGGTGGTTCTTGGTATGAATTAGGGATTTGTCACTTACTAGCTTTGAAAATTTTTTTAATGCTTGTTTATTTTTGAGAGAGGGAGAGACAGGGTGTGAACAGGGGAGGGGCAGAGAGAGAGGGAGACACAGAATCCAAAGCAGGGTCCAGGCTCTGAGCTGTCAGCACAGAGCCCGACATGGGGCTCAAACTCGTCAACTGCAAGATCATGACCTGAGCCGGAGTCAGACGCTCAACCAACTGAGCCACCCAGGCACCCCCTGTCACTCATTAGCTTTGGACCTTAAGGCAGTTTCCTAACTTTATTTAGTGGGGACAATATATTTCATAGGTCGTTGTGAGTAGTAAAGGAAATGGATTAAGCACAGAGCCAGCTACACAGTAACCGTTCAGTAAAAAGTTGCTCTTGCTACAGGTGTTAATCAAAACAGTAAATCTTACCCACTCACCCCCATTCAGTAAAATTATATTGAAGTTATGCTAGTGTCAGTAGATAGATAGTTAAAAACACATACCTGTTTCTAATACGTTCTTTATTTGGTCATTTTAAAAAATTTATACTGTGCGGTAAATCCGTATAGAATGTCTCCACAGCCCAAACTCTTTATCACGTTGCTGAAAGGACGTTGACCCGTGTGTTTTTATCATCTGCCAGAGATGGCACAGGGACTTCCCCAGTTTCTGGTAAAGGCATAAATTGAAATACTCAGCCATGTAAAGAAGGGAATTGTGGGCAGGAATACACAGAAAGTAATAGTTCCTAAGGTAAACTAGGTTTTCACTTGCAGAGAGGGTTGCCTCCTTGACCACCATTTAAAAAACGACCTACTATGGGAGATAGTGAGAATGTGAGTCCCTCCTAGAAACTGTCTTTGTTTCCCACCCCTGCTGGCCCCACCATCGTTTAATTTGAAGTAGATGAGTTGAACCAGTATGTAGTTCCTGCCTACATATCTTTCATTGTAAATTGTTCTATACCTGGAGATACTTGTTAGTCTTCTAGTCTCTAAAGGATACCTGTCTCTTTATGTGAAACTGAGCCATGGGACTTCCTGTTATATTGAACACGTCATTCAAAATACTCTGAGGCTAGCCACGTGGACTGCTCTAGTACCTCCCGAGGAGGTACACCATTCTGTCTGGATTGTCGGCCAGTCTCATTTTTGCTGTTCCTCTGTCCTCTGGGCCCTGTCTTGCATTATTGTGTAGCACGGGTCCATCTGCGAGTGCTTACTCCATTTAGTTTAAGTGTGGGACTTGTCTGCATAGAAACAAGGCAGTCGATCCCTTAGGACATTAGGAGAGAGTGTGCAAGGCACTCTAAAGAACAGCTTCAAGAGCGCCTGGGTGACTCATTGGGTTAAGCATCTGACTCTTGATTTTGGCTCAGGTCATGATTCCAGGGTCGTGAGATCGAGCCCCACGTCGGGCTCTACACTGAGCATGGAGCCTGTTTACGAGTGTCTCTCTCTCTCTCTCTCGCTCTCTTTCTCTCCCTTTGTCCCTCCTCCACTCATGCTCTCTCTCTGTCTCAAAAAAAAGCAAAGAACAGCTCCAAAGAAGCATGTATTTCTCAACGAAGAGAAACAGACTCAGAATGATTGGAGAACACTGAAAAGGTCTCTACGTCAGATTCCTTGCGAAACCACCACTAATAATAGACGTTTCAGTAGCTACCATTTATTGAGCACCAACATTTAATAATCCCCTGATGACATGTTTTTAAAAATCTTAAGCACTGGACTTATTACCTGATTTCAATTTGAGTTCTTAATGACAACACTGTAAGTTAGGGAATAGGAAATTGAAGCACAAAATCAGTCAGGAAATAAAGGCAGGGTGAGGATTTACACCCTGTATTTGGTTTCTCCCATGAATTGCAATAAAATAAAACAGAAAATTTAAGCATTTCTTTGTATATATTCAGGATTAAAACTATTTTCAGAGCTATATGTAAGATAAATTCTAGCTGTAGCAATTACTAAAACAGTCTCATGAATTTCCTGCCTTGTATATTTGCAATGCATGGTGGGTAGACTCATAGAACTGAGTAGTATCAGTATAGAGTTTTACTTTTTAATGTCTCTAAAACTTGGCATTGTTGCCTTTGTAAAATTGCAAATTACTTCCATGTTAAGGACTTTTACATGCACTTAAAGATAACTAAAACCCCAAATGTCAATTTCTGAAATGTTAAGGGCCTATCACTACGTTCTTAGTATCTCCTACTGATGTCAGTTTGTTAGCTCAGGAATATAAAAATATATTTGAGTTCCAGTTTGCCTATTAAATTACCATGTTCACTATATTAGATACGGAATTATAATTTATTCAGACAATTACATGCTTACAAATTGAATTTTATTTAAAAGCAAAATAAACAGGGGTGCCTGGGTGGCTCAGTCGGTTAAGCGTCCGACTTTGGCTCAGGTCATGATCTCGCAGTCCGTGAGTTCGAGCCCCGCATCGGGCTCTGTGCTGACAGCTCAGAGCCTAGAGCCTGCTTCAGATTCTGTGTCTCCCTCTCTCTCTGCTCCTCACCTGCTCATGCTCTGTCTCCGTCTCAAAAATAAATAAACGTTAAAAAAAATTTTTTTTAAAGCAAACAGACCTGCAGATTGTTTCATTGTAAAGGGTGTATGCATTTTTAGTTTTTGCTAACTGAATAAAGTTTTCAGTCGAAAAAAACCACTGAAAATATAATAATAGCTAAATTAGCATTATAATAAATTATAATAAAACTAAAGTCTCACATTTTCTTGGATTTGGAATACTTTTTTCTTTTTAATGTTTATTTTTGAAAGAGCATGAGTGGGGGAGGGGCAGAGAGAGCGTGAGACACAGAATTCCAAGCAGGCTCCTGGCTCTGAGCTGTCAGCACAGAGCCCATTGCGGGGCTCGAAATCATGAACCATGACTATTTTTTTAAATTGAGGTCTAATTGACATATAACGTTACATTAGTTTCAGGTGTACAATATGATTCAATATTTGTATACACTGTGAAATGATGACCACATAAGTCTAATTTTGCCTGTCACCATGTAAAGTTACATAATACGCAATACAGTATTGTTGAATATAGTCGTTGTGCTGTAATTACATCCCCATGACTTACTATTTTCTGACCGGAAGTTTGTACCTCTTGACCCTCTGCTCCCTGTTCACCCACCACCCAGTCACCCTCCCCTTTAGCAACCACCAGTCTGTTCTCTGCATCTAGGAGGTTTGTTTTGTTTGTTTTCCTTTTTAGATTCCACCTATAAGTGAAATCATACGATATTTGTCATTCTCTGACTTACTTCACTTAGCATAATACCCTCCACGTCCATTCGTGTTAACACAAATGGCAAGACTTCATTCTTTGTTATGGCTGAAGAGTATTCCATTGTGTGAATATAACCACACTTTCTTTATCCATTCATCCACGGATGGACACTGGTTGTTTCCATATCTTAGCTATTGTGAATAGTGCTACAGTGAACATGAGCGTGCATATCTTTCTAATCTGTAGATTAGTTTGAGTAATATTAGCATTTTAACACTATTCTTCCAATTCATAAGCACAGAAGATCTTTCCATCTACTTGTGTCCTCTTCAGCGTCTTTCATCACCGTCTTGTGGTTTTCAGCGCATAGGTCTTTCATCTCCTTGGTTAAATTTACTTCTAGGTATTTTATTCTTTTTGATGCAGTTATAAATAGGATTATTTTCTTAATTTCTCTTTCTGATAGTTTGTTGTCAGTTATAAAGACAAAACAGATTTTTATATATTGATTTTTGTATTCTGCTACTTTACTGAATTCAGTTATTAGTTCTAACAGTTTTTGGAGGAGTCTTTAGGGTTTTCTAGATGTTAGAATCGTGTCATTCCCAGACAGTGACAGTTTTACTTCTTTGTGTCCAATTTGGATGCCTTTTATTTCTTTTTCTTGCCTAATTCCTCAGGCTAGGACTTCCAATACTGTTCCTCCAATTGAGGAAATTTGAGTAGGTTTATGGGCCAGCTGGAAGGAACCACAAGAGAGAAAGAGGCTGAAGACAGAAAAACAGTTGATGGGACTAAGGTAGGGGGAAGAGCTAGGCTCACAAGTACAGAGTGGAGGATACACTTTGACACTGGAAAGAGATGTGTCCCTTTTTCTGCAACTGGGGAGAAGATAGGATTGAAGAATGACAGAACATCGAGGTGGCAGGAAAAAGGAAAATGAAGAATAATTCAAATTCAAATTGCTTCATCCTTTTCATTTATCGTTAAAGTAGTTCAAGTGGGTATTTAAGAGAAAAGCAAGGATGGTAGTAAAAATACTGGCAGCAGTTAAAATGTGTTGAAATGTTACTAGGTATGCATGGCGCGTTGCTTTATTAGGTATGCTTTACATCACAATTGTTAAGATATTCCTATCAGGTAAGTAGTATGCCTGTTTTACAGATAAGGGAACTTAATTCAGAACTGTTCATTTATGATCATAAAGACCATGAGCCATTCATTCCTTTTCATTATCTTACACTGCCTCAAATTTGAGAG